>NW_009611326.1:73559-74964 GCF_000690535.1 Cariama cristata
GGGGGGGGGGGGGGGAATCAATTTAATGACTCCAGTGAGATCAGGGTTTAAGCCTCGTTTAAGTTTTACTAAGCATGAAAGAATTATCAGTTGATAATGTGGCATATATGTTTTTTTCAGACCTGCCAGCTTTGTAAGCACGAGGGAGCTGGAGCCCGAAGCAGTTTGTCCCCATGAGTACCACCCTCACCCCTCCACACTACCTTCCATCTCCAGAAGGTCATTCCTCTTGGATTTGGGCTTTCAATTCTTCAAAGACATTTTTCCAACCACAGAGAGAAGGAATTTCACATCCGCACTTATCCTTATTTTTTCACAGGTTTGAGTCAGAAACAACTGTACAAACATCTGATCTTTATTAACAGCAAATCTCAACTGTGCAAACCTCGGGTCGTGACGCCGGGAGCTGGCGGTGTCCATTAAAGGGATCCTTAGAGGGGAACAGTAGTTTTGATTTAGCGCTGGTGAGCATCAAGTAAGCCAGGGTTGGGGTTTTATTTTTTTTCCAAGACATAATGGTTCCCATATAAGCCGACAACCAAGTTCCTATCTTAATTGCAAACACACATACGCAGCCACAAAGCGTTTGTGTCTCTGGTGGCTGGAGTTCTTCCAAAAACCTTCCCAGCAGCATCCGCAGGATGGATGTGGAAAGTTGGCGGAGGACATCTCAGCTATGCCTCCCATCCGCCCCGGATAAACACGCAGCCCTTCACAGCCTTTTGTTTGATGTAAATCTTCCTCCTCTGGCTCAGGGTTGTAAGGGACTGCTGTGACAGGGCTGCTCCGAGGACAAAACCAGAGGTGTCCGACCCCGCATCGCCCACCCGCTGCCATCCAAAGAGGAGCCGCACTACAGCCAAGACCCGACCCCCCTTGCTCCGAAAGCAAACTCCCACGGCGAGCATCCCACGCGCCCCTTTGGGGCTGTAAAAACAAGAGATAAATCACCCACCGACTTTGCGGTGAGTGCTTCCAGAACATGCTGCTTCATCTAAAAAGCTGACGGTTCGGAGGACAATGGGCGCGAGCTCCGATTTCAAAGCTGGGGAGATGGTTTAGACTTGTCAGGGGATACGAAATCCCAGAGCCGGGATCATCCTCCTTGTCCTCTGGCTGGCTCAAAGCGGCAGCGGGAAGCACCCGTGATGCTGGATGTCACTTTGGGATGGGACTGCTCTGCGTGTCCCGCACGCACCTGATCCCAGCGCTCACCCAGATCCTTCAACAGCACTGGCTAACGCCTCGTCAGAGCCACGTTTCAAAGATAAATAAATTTAAAAACTCATTAAAAAAGAAAATTCCTTTGTACAGAACCAGCCCCCGCTTTTAGGCAACCGTTACCTCCGTCTCCCACTCCCACGCCAGCTGCTCACCGCATCCACACCTTGGTGGGCAGGTCAAT
>NW_009611326.1:74995-75350 GCF_000690535.1 Cariama cristata
AAACCATCGCCCACAGTCAGCTATTATTTTCCCTCCCCTCCTAATTTTAAAGTTCCTGAAGAGCTACTCCTCTCCTTCTAAAAAAATTATTTGGTTTTGAGTTTAAGAATTTTAAACAGAATAATTAATCACCTTAACGCAGCCCTTACAAAATATTAATTCACCCAAAAGAAGGGTATAATCATATCCTCAGAGAAAAACCTTTTGTGCTACCGGAATTTTCACTGCATATCCTCAGAGGTGGAAGGAGAATTCTTCTGCTGTCTCCTATTTTCACATCTCAAATGGAAAATGTTTTGATAACGCTCTTCTGAATGTAAAGTGTACCAAATGGGATTTTTATTTTTTTAAAGCA
>NW_009611327.1:0-601 GCF_000690535.1 Cariama cristata
AAAACAGACCTTTAGTCTCATCAAGCCATTGATCACCGTCCAGGTGACTTGCTTTACATGGTTTGTTTGGGTTTGTTCAGATGCAGAGCGACAAGCTACATGCCAAAGGGTGACGGGAGAGGGGAGCAGAGCGCTGGGCGAAGGCGGGCCAGCATCCTGTGTCGGAGGATTGGTGTGACTGTCGGGGGCTCTGGCTAGCTCATGCTTTTTTCAGTTAATTTTCTAGGACTGAATTGACATGTGAAGTGGGATATCCTCACCAGAGCGGACTTGGAGGTGAGTGACAACTAGCATGCTGATGTAGTGGTTTATCGAGGTGTCCTACTATTGATGTAGCTAAAAGTCATACCCTGTTATTTGACGGTTACAGGTGGCAGGCAGGCATCAGCACGGCAGACCAAAGAATCTGACTCTGAGAGGCTGAGTGTGGCGACGGGGCTGGCAGAGGGTTTAACGTTGGGGTTGCGGAAAGGGCTCTTGAGCCTCCATTAAGTCTGGGGGTAGACTGAGGGATTGGTGTCCGTCTCGTGGGATGTGAATGTCCTGGCCTCTGTTCGTGTCCTAGCATCATTGGTGTTATTGACATTCTGCCTCCTATATG
>NW_009611327.1:889-2509 GCF_000690535.1 Cariama cristata
TCGCGTTTCATTCCAGTTTTGTATTGCATTGTGGTGCCGTCTTGGTTTTGACTCCAGTCTGAGCCTGCCTTGCTTTGCAGTGTTTGGTGGTGTTTAGCATTGTATCACTCCGTATGTGGCTTTGTATGGCGTCACTCAGCTCTACCTGTATCGACTGCCATCTGAGGCTGTCATGCGTTGTATGGCCCTGTACTGTATTTCGTCCTGCATTGTATGGCCCTGTACCATACAGAGTCTTGTGTTGCAGTGCCCTGTACCATCATGGGTTGCGCCTTGTGGCGCCCTGTATGGACTGCCGTCTGAGACCGTCTTGTGTCGTATGGACCCGTACTGTGTTTTGTCTTGCCTTGCAGTGCTCCGTACCTGTATTGTCTGCCATCTGAGCCCATCTTGCGTCATACGGCCCTGCACTGGACTGGGTCTGGTGTTGTAGCGTTCTGTATTTGTTTTGCCTGCCATCTGAGACTGTCTTGATTTGCCATGCTCTGTGTTGTGCCTTGTATTGCTCTGTATTTGAATTGGTATTGCTCTGTATTTCTACTGACTGCCATTTAAGATGGTCTTGCATTGTGTGAGCCTGTGTTGCATTTTGTCTTCCATTACAGTGCTCTGCGTTTTGTCTGTACCGATCTAAGAGCGTGTCAAGTCATATAGTGTTGTATTTGTGCGTCGCATAGCTCTGTATTGTGTGGCATCATGTAGCCACTGTAGGGAGTTTAAAGTGACTTTGGGTGCTCTGCATATGAGTGAGAGTTAAGCGGATCACACTGGATAGCAAGGCAGTGTGAGGTAAGCCAGGACGTCGGTGACAGTTTTCCTATTGCTTTTACGGGTGCGTCGCAGCAAGCCCCTAGAGGCGTCAGGGTACTGGGAGCGCTGGGCCAGGCCTCAGAGCTGTCGGTCACTTCAGGGCAGATCAGTCAGTCAGTTGCTCTGGATTGTCAACCGTCATGGAGGACTCTGAAGTATATTTGGATTTGGAGTGGGTGATCAGAACTTTGGAGGGCTGCTCTCAGAGGCATGGTATATATTAAACACCTTTGTGTTCTGTTTTTGCAGATGACTGAGGGGTACGAGGCAATGAAAGGAACCTTGTGTTTAGGTGACAGGGCTGCTCTGGAAGATAGCTGTCGAGGATGGACCGTGACCCGTGCTGCTGTGAAAGTTAAGTAGTGGGGCAAAACACACATGTGGCAGGGACCTTGTGTGTTCAAACACAGATGTGATGGGAGGATGCTTATGCAGTTAGAGAGATGGAAAGATATAGCGAGATGTGTGTGCTGGGCAAGCAGCTTGGGATGAGTGGGTGGAGTTGAGCAGTATGTTTAGTGTATGTATTCATACGTGTCCCTTACTTACCTAATGTGTCAATACTTGTCTCAGTCTTCATACCTGAGGCACCTTGGGCACTCTTGCATTGTACAGCAATTGCGGTAGCCATCTGCTGGAATGCCATTGTTTTGATCTGTTGGTGTAGTGCCAATGGAGCTCATCTCATTTTGCAGCATGACACAGAAGTGTGATGCTGTCTGTCCAGTCTAGTGTCATAGGCACATTCAGCCAGTCTCTTGGGCTTAGCTGTCAGGTCTTTTTTCTGAGTCTCTTGAGAGTTCATCCAGG
>NW_009611328.1:0-25193 GCF_000690535.1 Cariama cristata
TTATCTCCCTTTTCATTACAATTATTAATGTTATTATTATATTTTATTATTACTGTTAGTATTTTAGTTTAGTTATTAATCTGTTCTTATCTCAACCCATGAGTTTTACTTTTTTTTCCCAGTTCTCCTCCCCATCCCACTGGGAGGGGAGACGAGTGAGCAAGTGGCTCCATGGTGCTTAGTTACTGGCTGGGATTAAACCACGACACTAACACACCATGGGATCCTGCTCGGCAGCCAGAGCTCTCAACAGCACAGGCAGACCTAACCCCACCCTGAGCAAGCAGAAAAGTTCATGAAGTCAGGGAGGGATTTCCCTGTGTGCTACCTTTAAAGAAAAGGGGTGAGAACTTCAGAGTAGTCTTAAAGTGGGGAACAGCAGAACAGACAGTCTTATTAACCAAGAAAAATTTAATTGATACCAAAAAGAAGTGTTGTACAAAGTCAGGAAATGCAGTAATTCAGACTTCTTAAAAGGCAATGAAATGTTCCAGCTCAAAGTATATAAAATACTTTTTTTAAAAGGGGTTGCAGTGAAAAACTACTTTTGTTGGAGAAGAGTGTAAGCGATTTTAGTAGAGGAGAATTCAGAGTTGTCCGCAGCATTGTGCATAGTAGATGGTTGATAATTCTGTTTTGGGGAAGGAGGAAAGAATTTTCATGTGGGATGCTACAGAGCTGACCCCAAATCACCTCACAGAGAAGGCAGACAGCCCAGCTCAACCTCTAGACACCAGAACTATCATTTCCATCACAGAAGATGCAGAAAAGTCCAGGAGCTAAATTTACAGTAGAATTGGTGATGAAAACACCACTCAGCCTGCAACACACATGGAGAAGCCCATGAGTGCCCAAAAAGTCCAGCAAACCAAAGGTGAAAACTGCCAGTTCCTAACTCTACTTTTCCACCTCTTCCCTGAGCTTCCCTCAGTCCCTCACCTGAGTCCCTATGGACACGACCTGGTGACAGCCTCATTCCCTTCCTGTCCACAGTGCTTTTCCCCAGGGCTGTGCCTGTATTTCTGATGTCAGTGGCCCTCAGCACCCTGTTTCAGCAGGTAGAAAGACATCAGCTTGGAGGGAGGCAGGGTAAGAAGCACCGTCCTAGCGCAAGGGCAGCCAGGCACCAGCTGGGACGGGGCAGTGCCTTCAGAGTCCTCACGTGGTGCTCCCACAGAGCTGACTTTTATTTATTTTATTTTTCATTGCCAGGGTTGCAAGCAGCTCTGGGATTTGCTTGGGTCCCCCCACAGCCCTGCATCATCCCATCACACTGGCATTCTTTGGTGCTTCCTTTTCTTGTGCATTTTCCCAAATATCTTTTCCTAATGAGCCGGAATTTCTTGGTATAATATTTCACTTCAGGGTATGTTCTCTTTTGAAGCAATTCCACCTTTGCCCTACCTTTGCACTGTATCAAGTTAATCTTGTCCGTTGAGAATTCAAACCTGTTCTGTTCTGTGTGCTGTACAAGTCTTCAGCATTGCTCCACTTGCTCTCCCAACTGTTCTCTTAGTTTCTTTCCTCCTGTTACAGACTAGAATTTCATTTTATCTTTTCTGGGATTTCTGTCCTACTTTGACTTCATCAGCTATATTTGCCTATCACTAGCCTAAATATTAAAATTATCTGACTGGTTGCTGTTTACATCAGTGTCTTCCCAGCGCACAAACTAGATATATTCTGTAGAAAGCAGGCTAACACAAGATTGTCTCTTAGCTTGGAATAGTTCTGTCTTGCTTTTGTACTTGACGTTTTCCCTGTGAAAAGTTTGCTGCATTTTTGTGTGTGTGTTATTTCACTGTGGTTTACTTTCCCATTTCCTATTGAAATGTAGTTTCAAATGTAGCTAAATCTGTCCCCCATATCCCGTATTTATGAACATATGGAGGTCTGCTTTGCTTTATTGTGGAATTGATAGTTGGGGGCAAGGGGGGGTGTTTTGGTTTTGTTGTGGGGGTTTTTTTGGTTCTAATTTGCAAATCTAGAGGAATACTAGTTTGTAAAAGTGGAAGAATCTTACTCCTCTCTTTGCTGGATTTCTTGGGGGGGGGGGGGTTTTTTTAGTTCTGCTACTCCCTTGCCAGCTGTATTTTTTGTTTTTAATTACTTTTTCCATTTCTTTATGTTGCTTAAAGTTTTAGTCCTTTTGCTTTTTCATAATTTAAATTTTCCTGCTGCTATAAATCCTTATTTTAACAAGCATAAGCTTGCTCCAAAATAGAAGAGGGAGAGCAAGCGTCTTTATGGTGCCTGTTTTGCCTCTTTGAGTCACAGCTCTGTACCTCCTCCATAAATTGCATCAGCAAACAGTGCCAGCTGCAGAAATACACAACTTTGCAGTTATTACCCTTTACCTGCTGGCAAGTAAAATCTGATTAGTCTTTCCAAAGACCAAGTTCCTCCTCTCTGGTTTGAAAAGACAGAACTAGTTGGGAGGGACTGTATTTTCCTCTTAGCTATACCTCATCTTTCCCAAGCAATTCTGTCTCTGCTTTGCACGTGAGTCATGTTGAGCCAGCACATTCCATTCCTAATTTCCATCTTGTTTTTCCAGGCAGCCCCTCTTACTGAAATATTTATACACTTCCCCCAATTTGCCTCTTGCTTTTATTCCCTTGCTACATAGTCCCTTTGTACCATATCCCAGTTCCCTAGTATCTTCATCCACTTCTCCAGCATCTTGCAAGCTCACTCTTCCTACACAAGTCTCACAGGAAGGACTTCATTGTTAGAAACAGCTGCTTACTGCAGAAGCTATACTTTCTTCTGCTGTACAACAAAGTTCTCCAGGCTTCATCATTATATCCTGTCATTTGGAGGGCACCCAGATTTTTTAACAGAGTTCAGTGTAAGATCCCCTATAGAGCAGATGAGTGTTTGAGTTTTTTCTATGATTCCTCAGTCAATGAAACGTGGGCAAACGTTTGCTAACAGATAAACCCATTGCAGCTAATACAACTGCACTTTTCCTCTAGAAGTGTAGGTTTCTGTGATAAAAGCACCACTCTGAAACTTGTTCAGTGTAGAAAACATGTTTTGGCTTCAGTCTATGTAGGGTTTTGTACACTTTTAGATGTCAGGAATAACTAACTGGTGATATTTTTTTAAATAATGGCCCTCCACAGACTGACTTCCTTCTCTGTTTTGTATGCTGTGCTGGATTAAAGTACAATTTCCAAATGTTTTTTACCTTTAGAGAGCCAGTGCTTTTTTTGTTTGACTTAAATTGAAACCTGTGGAGAACATTTTGTCCTGTGGCCCAAAAATGACTCTGCTCTGAGTGTCCTGTAAGTAAGTGCTTGCAGGACTAGGGCCACAGTCATCATTTCCTACGCAGACATTTTCTCATTAGCTGTGTTTTGATATAACAAAGCGCAGGACTATCTAGGTAGCAGAACATTCTTTTAAGTAATTTGTGTCTACCGAGAAAAAGAATTGTCTGCAGTTCGGATACAGATCATTGCTTCACTTTCCTCATTCTGAAGTGTATATTTTTATCTGTCTCTGACCATTTTTATTCCTTGTCAAAAACCATCTTTTATGCTTTTCTTGATAGCTCTATGTTAATCTAATGTTCAGTAATCTGTAAAGCTTGTCCTATATCATCAAAACAACGTTAATGTCTTTGTACCGTAAAAACCATGGGTTAGAATCAATTTTATGTCACAGCTATCACCCTGATGGAATTGTAAAGCTCTGATCTAAACTAGATTGTCGTGACTTCTGGGACACCTTCTTTTAAAAGCCTATCTACTAAAAGTGACAAGTTTAATACTGGTGATTATTTACCAGAATTAAACTACATATGTTTAATCACCTAGACGAGCATTAGGCTACTTGCTTTTTGGGGAAGACAGCTGGCAGTCATTGTAAAGAAACTGGGAAGTCTGCTCGGTTGAAGAGTCTACAGAAGAATTCATGCTTGGCTGAGAGTTTCTCTCAAGCCCTGCTCTGCTGCTACACCAGCTGCGCTGCCTTTGTACAGCCAGACCTTGCTCACCTACAGCAGTTAAGGTTACAATCCTGCTTCACATGAGGAGGAGTTTAGATGAGAAGTAGTTCTGAATTGTGACACTTCTTACATGATAGTATTGATGCAATGGGAGGAGAGAGTGGGCATTTAAGTCTTGAGAAAAGGCTCTCTATAAGAAAGAAGTAAAGATCACCTCCCACCCCTATTTGTTACCTCATTCTGCCTCTGCATCCCACATCACCTTAATTAAAACACCTTATCTTTCTTCAGGCTTCTGCTAGTACCCTAATAAAATGTTTCCAATTCCAGGTCCTGCTCGTTCCAAGGCACTGGTGGCACTATGTGGAATCCATTGATCCCATCACTGTCAGCATAAACTCTTGGATTGAACTGGTATTTTCCTTTTTATATCATGATTATGTAGCACTTCCATGTCTGCATGAACTTTTGTCCCTTGCCTGCCAGCCCTATTGGGTGTGCTGTATTCAGAGGCCGGGGAGGGAAGGGCCCTTATGGATATAGTTTTTCCTGAAGAACCTTCCAAGGTTCCAGATCTGAAGCCTCAATTCAGCAGAAATCACATTCAAGTTTACCTCAGTCAGGCAAACAAACACAAGCTAAATTTTTCATGTACAATTTCTTACGGGCTAAGTAGCTTTGTGTTGAATAGGGGACAACAAAACAGCAACTTCACCTCAAGCACATGCTTACATGCAAAGCTACACTAGAATTTAAATCAGATTAATGTGATAGGAAGGAGGAGGCAGAGGATTTTTGAATTTTCTTTTCTCTATGATAGTTTTGATTTGCCTGGCGTTGGATTTTCTCAAGTATTTAATTAATTCTCTTTTCCCCGGGCTTTGATTTTTCTTGCTCATGTTAACCAGTATGTATGGGATGACTCCAGGGATATCATAGAATCATAGATTAGTTTGGGTTGGAAGGGACCTTTAAAGGTCATCTAGTCCAACCCCCCTGCAATGAGCAGGGGCACCTTCACTAGATCATCTCAATGCTCCAGAAGGTTTTCTGTTGCAAATTACTTTATTTATATATCTTTGAAATGGCCTGTGAAAGCTGCTTCACTAAAATCCTTACTGCTTTTTTTTTTTTTTAAACCTTGATTAGACTAGAAATCTGCAGGGGGATCAACACATGCGTTCAGCTGCTGTTCAAAGACCACACAATACGTATCTCATACCAACATCAAACCAAGCATTTGCAGAGCAGAGAAATTCACTTGGATGTTTCCCTCATGGAGAAATTTTCCAAATGAGACTATGTATTTAGAAAGGACAGCAGGCCTACACCCCATACTGAGCTCTCATATAGCCCTAAGTGCAGTCAGGCTGTGTCAGTGCCAGAGAAAGCACCAACAATATTGCAGAGCAACCATTTAAGCCTGCCTTAAATTCAAGCAGCCTCTGAGGTAATTCAGTGGAACTGGCTGTGTACCCCGTGCTTGGAAAGACCCCAATATCAACACATATTTGTACCCTAAGCTGTGCCTCACAAATTGTACCCCACTGGAGGAGCAGGTCAGGATGGGGTCAGTTGTGCAAGGCTGGTAACTCCCACGTGGCTGGGTGGTCCGTTAGCTATAGCATTTCTAGCTGTTCTTATGTGCTGCAAGGAAAAAAAAAAAAAATAGTGGAGCTAAACTCCATGGCCTTTCTGGTCATAAAGGTCTTGCAGAAGTCACCAATATCCTGTTTGGTGACAGCAAGAGCGGGTAGTCGTGAGGTATCATAAAGAGAAGAGTGTTTGCTGGATCTTGCTAGTGACTGACACACACACTCCCCCTCCCCAAATGTCAAAAGCTGCCATAAGCAAGTGTAGCTATTGCAACCCAGGTGAAAGTTCCATACAGAAATTATTCCTACAGCTGAAAATGGCAGCACTATTAGGTGTTGGGCAATCCATCTATAAAAATAAATTCTGACATGGATGCTAAAAGACAATACTGAGAACATTTCTGTTACCAAATCAAGCAGTTCTTGCTTGCAGCTGTCACCAGCTGCTTTCATATTGACAGATGTGAATCATGTCAACATTTATAGTCCTAGTGAAGCCATTAATTATATTGGCAAGACTTTAGAGTAGAAGTTTAATTTGTCTTCCACTGGATGTGAGTTACTCAGAGTATTCCTTGGTTCCTAGCATACTGTCATGCAATCACTACAACCATGTTATTCAGCGGACCAGGATGAATACCAGAAGTGCAACACACCTTAAATAATTTCTACATCTAGATACCAAACTCTGTGTTTTGGGGGCTTGCTATACGAGGCCATTAATAAGCCAAGCATCCAAAGCTGCCAAATGCTAAGAGCAATTCGCCCTGCTTCTATCCCAAATTCTGCTCAGGGTTCCAGGATGAATTACTGCCTTCAACACTCATACTGGCAAGATGCATGGTTTGCTTGACATGTTCCCTGAAGTCACAATTAGGCAATTCAGGGCTATGGGTTGACTAGGTTACATCTTTTGTCAAAAATTTGTATGTCCAAGCATCTCAATGAAAGCAAATTTATGTATCCACTCCTAGGCACTTGTCATTGAAATAACTAAACCACCCATCTTGTTTGGAGAGTCTTATTGTCTCCTTCCACATACAAGAAACTCAGTTGTGTGGGAAAACAAGCTAAAAAAGATCCTATGAAGTTTTGTCCTGCTATCCTAAACTAGCAAGTATCCAGCTGCCTGAGGGGATGACGCAGGAAGTGAAGGCATGAAACAAAGAGGCAGTTACTAACTGAGTTTTTAGTTTTTCAAGAGACTTTTCATAGGAAACATATTTTTCCTTCTGCTGATGTTTAAAACTGCAGCAGTATGTCAGCTGCTGTTACATGATAAAATATTTCGGGAGTTGGCTTAAGACTCACTTTTGTACCTCTGTAGCCCCCAGATAGTTGCTGCCTTGCTGTAACATCCTGTGTGGTTTAAGTACTTAAATTAGACGTAATATGTGTATATAAAAAATTTGCCATGTACTTCCATGGTCCTTCTAGTCCTAAAGAGCTATATATGTGCATACATTAATTAAATGCTAACATTGCATTGTAATTTCAAGCACCAGATTCAATTAACAGAACACTAGTAAGGGAAGAGATTATATAAATACACAAATCTATTTTTTGCAAATCCTTATTCAGATGAGTAGCACCAAAGCCTGCGCTGTTGCCCACGTGGGGGCTGTACGCATAAGTAGGAGTGTCAAAAGTCTGAAACCTTTTTACTGACTTCGCATACATGAGTATGGCTTTTGAACTAAGGCCATCCATTTAGTTCTTCCCAAGATCTTCCAGCTTTCTGCAGAGACTCAAATGCTAACCTATCTCCAAACACTTTCTATTCCCTTGAGACAGGATGCAGATCATGAAGCCCGTGTAGGAGAAGCAATAACTCGAATGCTGGTATGTGCCATAAAGTCAGCAGAAAATCCCAGTGATGGAGATCTCTGGCTAAATCCCACAGAGGTAAGCCCTCTTTTGCTCCCATTACAGCAGCGATAACAGAGAATTACTGACATTTTGCTTAGCTCCCCCTGAGTCTTTCTGCTGCCTGAAAAAAAGAAATTTTAAATTCCTTCCCTTCATGTAGCAAAAGTAATTCATAGAAGATAATCATGCAATGCTGAATTGAAACATATTTTCTTTTAACTGAGCATATCCTGGGTGTTTTCTCAGGTTGAAGCAACATCCCATGAAATCAATCTTCAGTACCTGAATAAAGCAGTGTCTGCATATTTCAAGTGTCAAAAGGCAAGTGTGTCAGAGCAGGCATGTTCCAGCAGCACCGCTGCAGAGCAAAGGACAAGTGCCTCATGCAAGAGGAAGAAAAGGGAAGTTGGCTATGAACCAGAGCGCTGCGGATTACTAACCCATGAATTTGGCTTTTCAACATTTAAAGCAGAAAAGCTGCAGAAAATACCTTTTGGACCTCATCTTATTCAAGTTTTACCACAGTCTCAAGAAGCAAGCTCGATGGGTGCAATTGCAGTTGAAAGTGACGGTAGAGATCTTCTCCATGAAAATGAAGGAGGACATTTTGGAAAATTACACTGCACCAGGAAGCAATTGGTAATGAGTAATGACTGTGAAATGCCTGCACATGAAATGGATTCGGACGGCAGTCCAAGTGCTTCACAAACAGCCCTTTCTACCAATGATTTGCTAGACTGTTTGGTTAATCCACGTGTCATCAATTTAGTGACTCGGCTGCTGTTGGAGAGAACAGGAGTTTGATGCCAGAGTGCTATATCATTTCTGAAATAAAGAAATTAAACGGCAGCCTTGTTCTGGATGTTTAAGCTCTGTAATAATTGAATGTTTCATTTCAAATAATTTTTAGGTACAGATAGACACAGTTAATGGTTAAGTGGCAGATTTGAAGTTGAGCTGAAAGAAGAATAACTGGTTAATGATGGCTGGGAAGAGAAAGGTGTGTTTAGTCAGAGAGCTTGTCAGTGTTACGAACAAAACAGAGCATACACAGTTGTGCTCCCACCATGCTGGGATCTTTAAAGTGTTCCACAGCTCTGAGCTGTGAACCGAGTACGGCTCGATGATGGACAACAGGAGAGAGTGCTGGGACAGTTACGTAGCAGAAGGGGACTAAGAGTGGGAGAAGGTAGACTGACACTGTAGACTGCAGCCCTTGACCACATTTAAAGTAAAATGGTCAATAAGTGATCAGTTGATCACATTAGAAATAGTAAATTCAAATAAACCTAGCCTCAGCCAAGAGGCGATGCACTCACTAATGCATCTACTTCCTCCCTTCCACAAAATAACTTCAGTTTTGTTCCAAAGCTGTAGGATGGAGTGAGACAAAAGCCCTTAGCAAGAAAGCGGCCTTCAGCTGGTTCAGAAGCACTTGAAGCTGGGAGACAAAAGGCCATTGGGAGGTTACTGTTATGATTTATTTAAAGCCAGATGTGCACAGTTTGCTATCTCTAAGGAATAAAACAAAGCAGTTATGACTTTCTACCTCTGTCCTACTCTTTACCATAACAAATCAAAATTTAATGTGTTTTTTTTTTTTCTTACGGTTGTAAGTGGTTGCTGTACAAGACCATCCTTTCTTCCAAGTATAGTAGTCCTTGGATTTGTTTTTGAAGGCTGAGTGGTCCTTTGATTAAAAGGTTATGGAACTTGAAATATAGGCAAGAAGGTGGGTTAACACTGAGCTATGCATGGAGGCTTGAAAAAAGAACTGGAAAGAAAGTTGCTGACATCATCTGGGATGCTCTTGCCTCCTCTGCTTTCTGTTTGCAGGGACAACAGAGAATGGCATTTTCCCTAGCCATGGCTCCAGAGGGGTTCTTCTGGGACAACTCCTGTGAAAGCCTCGCTTTCAAAACTTACCTTTGCTCATGTCTACTGGCACCTACAAACCAGTTTGTATCATTGACCCGTTCCCACATTCATAACTGTGCACCACCAACCCTGTAGCTGATATTTCCTTTGCCTGATGCCTATTGCCTGCTAAACACATGAAGCTAGTACTGTTTTCACAGTGATCACCCTCCAGCAATTTACAGTTGAAAAATCATGATGGCAAAGGTGCTTTCTCTCTGCTTTTATAGAGGTTGTGTGTTGGCAGGGCCCTGATGGACAATGGTAAGTGCTCTAGATATGTACCAACAGGTCAGAAATCCAGGAAACTTTGCTGTTTTAAAAAAAAAAATCCCCCCCAAAATCTAATACACTCAGAAGAGGACTAAATTGAAAAGGCTCGAAGGTTCACCTTTAACACACAAAGAAACCTTATCCTGATAGGCCCATTTGGATGTGGTTACTTCAGCTACTGGATGGGACAGAATTTAGCTCTCATTCCTCTGGCTGGGAAGGAAAGAGGAAAACAAAGTTGTACATGTAGTTTGCTGGAGACCTTGGCTTTGAATAGTGACTGTAAGTTAGTATAAGGGCCGTATCAGCTCTGTCTTTGACTCAGACGTGCAGTTTCAAATGTCCCACTCTGCCCTTATAATTTGGCTCAGAGCCTGATGACATCTACGTAGCATCTTCAGCAGCAGCCTGCAGGCAAGATGTGATTCTCAGCAGCGTGCGAGAAAACCCACTTTTCTTGGTTTGTGTTAATACACCAAAGCGTCTCAATGGGGTTGCACCGCTGCGACAAGACCAGAATTTAATAAACAGTCCCATTGATACAGTTCATGTTTGTGTGTTGGTACTGCTGTGCCAAAAGGATTAAAAATTAGTTAGGAAACATCTTGGTCACATCTGCTGCCTTTAGTGATTCACTAGGCTGCTAGGGAGCAGATCTGTGGAATAAGGCAGCTCCATTTCAATATATGGGCGCATCTCAGCAGAGCTGGGCTTTAGTGACAACCTGCTCGTGTCCTGCTGCTCCACTTGTCTCCTTTCCCAGGCTACCAGAGAGGCTGGGGCCAGCCAGAGAGCACGGCTGCTGGGAGCACTTGGTTGCAAATGCTTCATTTTAATTCACTGAGCAAAAATAATCTTGCAATAAAAAAGCTTTTATATCTACAATAGATACAGGTGGAGGAGGAAAAGCACAGGCAGTAAAGTGGAGGAGGTGGATGGCAACACCATCTTCCAATCCCTACAACGTGAACTTCCTTAGCTTAAGCTTTCCTCCCAACACAAAGATTGTCTTAACGTACCCCCCACGATATCTACGCGGAACATTTCCTCCCTTTGTATTTAGAATGACTGTCCTTGAAAAGGGTCGCTGAATGTTTCAGAGGTCTTCGCAGGACTTGCACCTGTGCGCAGAGGCTCCAGTGCCTGTGCTAGAGGACCCGTCATGGACTCAGCGTAGGAGCAGCGGTTCTCACAAGGCTGAACTGCATGCGTTCAGGGGTGCATTGCTCACCACTCTGAACAAATACCCTCTGTCTGGGGAGAGTCACAGTTTATGCCTGTCCCGGTACAGGCCATGATTTAAGGGCCAGGCTGTGGCCAGAAGCCATTAGCAAAGGGGACAGGGAAGAGAGCGGGTGAGCCTGTTTAGGATGCTAGGCAAAAGCACCAGAAGGACTTTTGTGTCTCAGAGGAGCAATATAAAATCTCAGTCATACACTCAGAACACAGGGGTAGAGAGAGAAATGACCACAAATTCAGAAAGTCACGTATGGCAAATGGCTTACACACCCAATAAGAGAAATTTATAGCTCTGACCCGATTCGCAGGATACCAAATGCCATGATTTCTGATGCTGTTTCTAAATTCATGGCCACTGCGTGGAGAAGCTCGGACAAGTCTCTACATATTCATAGTGTTAAAAGTAAATGGTTTCTGACCTCTCTGGCGACAGCCTGGCTCAACGAAGAGCAGGAACCCAGCGCCTAGCCCTCTGCAACCACTAGTAGAAAAGTTTCTTTCCCTCTAAGAAAGAGTATTTCCCACTCAGTGTTAGCAGTGGGCATGGCAACAGCAGGATCGTGACCAGGAGTCATCACCAGGACGGTCACAGCGGTGACACGCTTGTCATCTCGGCTTTAGCAGAGTGACAATAAGAGATTGCCACTGCACATCTCGGTGACGAAGTTAAAGCCGTGCTCCAGCCCCGGGGCCAGTCCAAGCAGCGGGCCAGGCCAGCGTTCATCTCCCCACGCACCTCCAGGCCATCCCACTTGCCCGGTGGAAACCCGGGGTCTTTCCTGCCCCAAAGCCAGATTTACAGAGTAGTTTGTCGGCCAGCCTGGTTCATCTCTCCGGGCCTGTCTGACGTTGCTACTCACTGTCCCTAAGCACAGCCCTTACCTAAAAGAATTTGCACTTTGCTTGTCTGCAAAGAGAAAAAAAACATACCCAAATCAAAAACTCCCACCTTTCAAGAGAGCACGAAGGGAAAAACCCAAATAGTTACGTCTTCCAGAGTTTTAGTCTTTCACCAAAAACCTCCCCGCTACATTCCACTGGGTACCATTTTATTTCACAGCACTATTCCCCCCGTGTTCATGTCTCTCAGGACTTCTGCTCTGGCACTATTTGCTTGATGCCAAAGAGCAACTCAGTTGCAGAGCTGTGACCTATGTTATGATATAGCATTAACTATAAATTGAGGTTTTAACTAACATGACACATTGAAGAGGCAGAGAGAATCCTTCCGGACTACTAATTGCCCTTTAAAATAAAGGCAGTGCTACATATTGATTGTTTTGCCAACTAGAAAGCTCCTTGCTGTGTTTCATGGCTACAAACATGAAGTGTTTAGGTGTACGGTGTGGGCAGGCTTCCTGACGTTTCTGGTGTTACTACATCAGTGGCTGATGGGGAAAGACTTTTGCAAATGGGTGACCTGGTTTTACCACCTGGTTCATCAGAACAGGTGAGGAAAAAAAGCCCGGATCTTCTGCACCATGGTTTTCTATCCTCCAGGCAAAGAGGTCTGACCGCACAACGAGATGGGGACAGACGTTGCCACATCAGCTGAAGGGGCAGTGGGACAACGGCACCTTCGCCTAAAGGGCCACACATTTCAGAGCTGTGTTTCTGGAGGCATCCCGAGTGGATGCTCCATTAGACATTTATTTCTCTATCTAATTGGTGGGCTTGGTCCATCTTAATGAAGTGACTGGGAACCAGAAGCTCTGGTCACCTTGGAACAGTCCGCTTGGCAGGACCACAGCATCCAGGGGTCTGGGGAGGGCCGCAGGGCAGTGGGGACCAGGGGTGGCAGGTGCTGTGGGTCAGGGGTGGGGGGAGGATTTGGGGGAAATTCTCCCAGAGGCTCTGGGAACATAAGCGGAAACCCAGGAGCTCTCCGACTTCCCAGGGCCCCTTTGCAGCCAAGTCTCACATGCATCAGCTGTCCCGGCCCTTGCATTATTGTTTATCTCTTTACAGGGGCACTGTGATGGAAAAGCATGGCTAGCTCCCTGCTCAGCACGTGTTGCAGCTTCTCAGTAAAATCTAGCTCTAGGTTTTGATGTGCAAACTTTGCTTCTTCGAAAGCTCTGGTGAGATTGTCCCAGCAACAAGTTCCGATTCCTTGTGATGACCCATGAAAACCACTTCATGAAGGTCTGAAGCTGACGCTTCAAGCACCAAAGAACTTTTAAACTCAATTCCCCAGCAAAAGAGGTAGGCCTGCACCCTTCCAGGTCAGAAAGGTCCCTCACAAAAAGGATTTTCATCTCCCCGAGGGCTATTTGACTCATGTGGAGCCACTCCCTGCCCCATCACCGCCATGGGGAGGGCACCTCTGAGCCTCCAAGGCAGCCAGAGGGTTAAACTCATTCCCAAATTCCTCTGTCACCCCTGCCATGCCCCCTCCAGCCTGGGCTATGCCCATTCAAAAGCACCAGGCAGTAAAACTCACCCTTCCCATTTAACCAGCGCCGGCCTTGTCCCATGCCCTGGTAGGATACATGAATCCAGTCCAATTAGCAGCAGCCCTAACAAAGCTGGCTGAAAAACCACCATTAACATGAAAAATGGTGTTGTGTAAAAAGAAGGCAGAGCAAGCGAGGCCATAACACAACTTACTGCTATCCCCTGACAAACAGCCTCATAACTTACAAGGAGCTCGATGCCTCGACTGAGTTGTAGCCTGTTTTTCCCCAGAGAGGCAATGCATTACCTCCGCCCCACATGCTGCATTTGTTCAGAGATTTGAGTTTTTATCTGAAGAGATTAGGATCTCTGCCATGGTTAAAAACAGAGCTTTCTGCTACGTAGCGATAGTTCATTGAAATGTGGTTTAATTCCTTGTTTGCTGCCACCTTGACTGAAAGCTAAAGAATTGCAAAGATTGATGCCACACACTGCACATAGATCATTGCCGCTTTAGTCACAACTGTCTTCTTCTGACAACCCAACAGCCCCATCTTCCACCCAGCAGCGGTCCTCTGGGGACAGCCCAGCCTGGGTGAGCCTCCTCTTCTTCCAGCTAGGGACATGATGGGACCACAAGTCTCCAAATCTCCAACGTGTTTGACCCTAGGCATGTGGATAGACCTGACTGATTGCCACCAAGTTACATCCATGAGGAGGAGTGTTATGGACAGATTAAGGCAAGAGAGCAACAAGGCCAACTCCTGGATCCAATACATGCCATCAGAAGCATCCCCAGCCCCATGGCTGGTTTTCTGTGTCTGCCAGCCTCATTATTACCATTTTTAACTTCAAAATAATGTTTAAAACACTATTAGAAGAAGCACCAGAGCGTGCATTGTTAGAAAACAAACCTACCCTGGCTGAGGCAAGAGAGAAAGGAAGAAATGGCCAAGCAGGTCTTTCCCATCTCTTCCTCTTCGGAGAGTTAATTAGCAAGGCAAGGTAATGGCATTTGTGCATTTACTGCATGCACTGATTACAATAAATTTTGTCCTGCATGTTAAAGTCAAAAACATCTCGCATCCGCCAAAAAGCAATCAAGACCAATTAATGAAGATGTAATTTCCCCAGATGCTGCTATTAACATAATTCATAGTGTTCCTAGCAACATGAATATAATTAACTCAGTTAACCATGGCTCTCATCACCGCCGCACCGAGCTGGCAGAAGAGCCTCGCTGAGCCCTGTGCCCAGGCAGCCCATCCACAGGGCTGCAGGTCAGCGCTGGTCCCCGCTCCCCCTCCTCCGGGGGTGGATTTGGGAGTTACAGACATGGCCCACAGCCCAGCAGTGGCAAATGCTCTTCTCAGAGGCAGGACAACACAAGGGCCCTCACCCCACACAGTTCATACGACTCAAAGGCATCTCTCCAACAGGATGGGTAACACCACAGCAGACCCAACCGTCCTGAAACAGGCGCACACATGGGTCAGTCAAACACAAAGAAACAACTAAGATAGTCCCTTAACCCAGGGTGCCTTCCAGCTCTTTTTTCCACATTCATGCCCTACGTAACGATGCTGTAAGCACAGAGCTTTACCTTCACCACTATCCGAAGCGCAAGGACTTACTGTTGGGGAGCAGCAGGACAAGCTGGGAGCCAAGGGTGAACCTCACCAACGGGGCGCAGTCCTTCAGGTGTCGATACCTGGGTCTGTTGGTACCTCCACACACAGCAAGCCATGAACCAGTTCCAGCATCCCACTAGAGTCCAGCAGCTGGGAACAAAAGGAGACAGGGCTGGAAAGAAGTGGAAACGTGAGTTCAAAGTCCCTTCCGAAGGCAGGGCTCAAACAGGGACCGCTGGCCCAGGGCTGAGCTGAAATGGGGCTCCAGAGGCCGTGGGCAGGTGGGGGTCCCAGGTGAGGCTGGGCAGGGCCATTAGGGCCTTCAGGTGCTTCTCCTGCAGCGATAACAGAGCAGTGAGCAACCATCAAACGCTTTATGTGCCACAGCCTGTGCTTGCTGAGGGCAGGTGATGCTCCCAGTGCTGGTGGGGTGGACAAGGACAGCGGTGGTGGGATTTCCTCCCTGATCGGTCCTAATTCAGCTCCCTTCTTGCTTCTCAGGCAGCTAGTGAGGAAGAGGAGGAGATGAAGGTTCAGGTGCGCAGACCAAAGTTCAGGGGTTTCCCAGTGCTTTGGTCCTTGCTGAGCCAAGGCAAAAGTCTCATCTCATGCCTGCGTCTCTGTCTTGCTCTCACCCGATCACCCTCCAAACCCAGGAGGCAGGAGCTGGAGCTGCCCTTGGGAAGGGGAGGACCAAGCCTTCTGCAGCCCCCCGGGCCGTGTTTTAGCAGCAAAGTGGGATCGCTGCCCACCTTCGGGGCTGAAGAGTGGGTGCAGGCAAGATGGTTTAGCCAGTCCTAATAGCTTGCATAAAATTATTTCAAATTCCCCTCCTTTGAGAGGAGAACCGACATTTTCAAGTGGTCAAAATTGGTCGGCAGTAGCAGTTTCACCCACATGCGAGTGTTCCCTGAAAGGACTTCTGGGTTGGGTTTTTGGGCTGGGTTTGATTTAATCATCCCCCATTTTCAGTGAAATTTCACATCAAAAAAACATGAGTAGCATTTTTAAAAAGCTAAAAAAAGTTGGAAGGGCTTTTCTCTCCTGAGGGAAGAGCCCCCGATTTCTCTCCTAGCCTTTTTTTCTGGTGAGAAAGGAAACAAGAAAGGGGACATTAAAAATTAATGAATGCACTTTTTTTTTTCCCCACAAGTGTGGAAAGTTTTCAAATGAATTCAAACTATTCAGTTCTTTCTTTTGATAGCTTTGGTCAATAGGGAGTTGATTTCCCAGGCAGCTCTGGGAGCACCTTGAAGCCCCTAAAATTTGGACAAACATTGACCAAACCCCATTTCCTAGCTTGAGGCCACCAGTGCTTTAAATAATTCATCTGGTTTCTTGCAGATTGATTTAACTCAAATCACCTGAAAATACTAGGCTTAAAAATGTGAGCAATCTGCCAGGTCAGAAAAAGCAGGACGTTTTAATGAAAGTACAGACGTCTCTAAACCAGTGAGTAGTTTAACAATTACCTGATATAATAACATGCAAAAAGATGCTATGGACAAAAGTGAGTCCATTCATGTTAATTAAAATGTCTGAGCCGCAACACTCCTGCCTTAATAGTGGATTTAAGCTGAGGCATTGTAAAGTGATGATAGAACGGTCATTGCTTTTGTGTAATTAAGGAGGAAATAGAGAATTAACAAGTGCTTTCGTGGAGGGCTGGGGAAACGCTGCCAGCTCCTGACGGTCACTGGGCAGGTGATATTTGGAGGGGGTCCTGGGCACTAGTGGGACAGCAAAGTGCCAGGGAGGGGAGTTTCCCACTAGTGTGGGCAGCTGCTTCCCCCCTCTCAGGAGGATCACTTGAATCCAGCATTGAGCAAGGTCAGGATGCCCGCTGATCCCCAGGGCGACCCCCATTTGCTTTCCTCCCATGGCCACAGTCCTCCTGCCTCTCGCCCCTTCTCTGAGAGATGCGGCCACCAAACTGAACTTGCTGCGAGCGCCAGGGACAACGCAGTGACACATTTCAAGGCATTTTTGTGCAACGTGCTGCCCTTTCCCACCCTCTCCCCCCAGGCAGGTGGACTGGCAGCGAGCACTCCCCTAAATCCCGGCAAGCCTCGGCCGCGCAGGCTGCCCCGGCTGCATCGCTGCCCCAGGGAGGTATGAAATATTCATTGGGAAAAGCGAGTGAGAAAGTGAGCGATTGACTCCATGGCCAGGCGATTAGGGCATGGGCGAGGGGGAGCTCAATTATTCATACCCAGCGGAGCGACTTTGATAGCAGAGAGAGCAAAGCCTCCTAGCACCTCATTGCCGGCGGCTGGAAACCTCCCCGAGGCAAGAGGAAACCCCTGCTCACTGCTTCCCCGTCCTCATCCCGCTGGCATTCCTACCCTTTTGCAGGGGATGCACTTTGGTCCTCAAACCCCAGAATGGGGCCAAGACTCTGCACCCACACAAGGAGGGACTTGGAGGGAGGGAGCATGGTCCCCTCCATCCCTTGTCTGCAAGACGGAGATAATAACCCTGGGGGGCGTTTAAAATATCTGAGGCATTGTAGAAAAGCCAGCAAGGAAATTGGGTCCTTCCTGGCAAGGAGAGGTAATGCCAGCTGTGATGCCCAAACTCCCCTCACCTGCCCGGGGGTCTCCCCACAGCGTGCAGGGAGTGCGGCTGCTCCCCCAGCACTGCCCTGCATCCGTCTGGGTGTTGGGCTCAGCCTGCTCCTGCCGCAGAGCGCCCAAAAACATGTCCACATTGCGGTGCAGGTTGGGGCTGCAGGAGGATCGTCTCCTGCACCCGGGAGCACCAGCCCCACCAATGCACAGCACGTGCCAAGGTGGTTGGTTTGGGTTTTTTTTTTGCATCATGGTAATTCTTTTATTTCATCAGCTACAGAAAATCAATGCGTCTTTTCGGTTAGAAGTCCTGGCTTGAAGCTTTTGGTCCCTTAAATCATCTTCCTATGACTTAAGGGGAGGCGAAATCCCTTTCTGGTGCCAGTTGCTGTGACGCCTTCCCAGGAGAAGCCCCACCGCAGAAAGGTGACGTGACAGCACGAGGTGCGAGAGGGGCTGAGCCTCCATCCCCTGCCCCTTGGTCCTCCTGACCCCACCGGGCCCCTCCGGCCACCCCACAGAGCACGTTCTGCCCCAGTTCACGACGGTGGCTCTGCCAGGGTCGGCTCCTCCACCTTCCTCGCACCCTGCGGCCTCCCAGTGCCAATGGAGAATCAGTGCTGGCAGGACCCCCAGTTCCTAAGGGTGCCTCCAGGAGCAGCTCTGTGCCACCAAAACCCCGCAGCATCCTTTTTACTTGCAAATGGTGCAAACACCGTGAGGAAATCACTCAAGTGCCGCAAACGTGGCGTGCCAGGAGGCCATTTCCAGCTCCGCTCCTGGGAGTGCAGCGGCACCCGCATACTAATCCAGCCAGATGTTATTAAAGCCTTGATCAAATTAAACATAGAAAGCTTTTAAGTTCTCCCTTTGGATTTATCCAGAATAAATTCTTCTGAGAGAATCAGCTAATTGATGGGTTACTTTAAAAAATTTTGGCAGCTTGCTGGGTTGGAGCATCAGTGTGAGGGAGCTGCTATCCCTGCGCCCGGCCAGGGACGGCCAGTGGGATGCTTACGGGGTCCATGTGTTTCCCTAATGCTTTATGGACTTGGCTGAAACATGGGGAGGATGTGGAGAGCCCCAGAAATAATTTTTTAAAATTCTATACTGAAGGCTTTTCCCTCCTTCCTGCTTTCAGATTCGTTTATTTAATTCCCCCCTTGAAATAAAGACTAATGTTGCCGAATCCGAAAGCACGGGTCTTTTGTCTCGCCTCGCAAGGAAAGAAAACAGCCTTGCTCCCCTTGTAATGCTAATGCATGAAAAATCTCCCGGCGAAATCTCCATTTATCAAGCCAGACTGAAGGGCACACAACGGAGGAGCTTATTGCCCTGCTGCCTCTTACCTCGTACCTCTGTTTGTGTTAGCAAGTGGTGTGATTAAGAAAATGGCTTTTTCTTTTAGGTGTCAGAGACAGAAAATTTACAGGGAGCGGAAGCAAGAAAGGACATGGGCACAGGTTTACATCAAAATCAGAGCTTTTCCTAACAATTAAGAGAGACACACCAAGTTTGAGGCACGAGGTGATTTTCAGCATCGATGTGGCCCGTGCCCCATGTCACCGAGGGGCAGTGGGAAGGTGCTGGGGACAGAGGGCTCAGGCTGGGTCTCTGGTGATGCCAACAGGTCAGCCACCAGCTGTCCCAACCGCGGGGAGCTGCTCTGCCGTGTTTATCAACCAACAACGGAATAATATTGATGCTTCTCACTGACCTCAACACAATTTTTTAAACAATTATTTATAGAGTTAATAGAGAAGTCAAATAACACAAATGAATGATAACGTTTTAAACCAATTATTTGGTACAAATGAACACAAATGGGTTTGATATATAATGCATTAACTCCAGCAGTGGGGAAATTCATCCTAATTAGAGGTGTGCTTGGGCTGCGATGCATTCGTCAGGGTGCTCAGCTCTGGGACCTGCCTGAAACCCTTCATCAATGGTAAATCCGTATTTTCTTCCCTCCCCTATAAACTCCTCATGGCTTTTACTTTTGAGTAACACATGTCCATGGTCAGCTTTTCCTTTTTGTCCTTTAACTGCTCTACTTTGTCCCATTTAATCCCGCAGGAGGTACGGTAGTGGAAGGACACAGCCCAGCCATCAGGCTCCTCTGCTTTAAAGTAATTTTTTCTTGCATGGAAAATTTGTAGTGGACAACAAGAGTGTTTTAATGCTGACCTCCCTCTGCCAGCAGCCAAATTCACCAGGAAAAGGGGGAATGAGTGGTATCCACAACGATTCTGATGGCACCGGGAGGGAGCTGCTCCCCAGCCCTCCCAGCCAAACCCCATCACTTGGCCGAACAGGGACCATGCCTCAAATCGATTCTCAGGGCAGATATTTCGTGGCACAATGCAGTTTCTTCCACTTAATTCAATCACTGCATAATTAGATTACCTTCTCTGGCACCTATTTATTTGTATCAAAGGCACACACTTTCCATCTTTTATTTTTATCCTTCCAGGCAGCTGACATTGGACGATGCAATCAGTGGTGACAGAAAGTTTCTGTTTTGATTAATGAGAGAGCAAAGATCTGGGGGAAGGAGAGGAAGAAAAGCAGAGATGGAGGAGGACTTGTGATAATTCAGGATGATTAGGACTAATTGCCCTGTTTTACTGCCAGTTGCAGTTTCCGAGGCAGAACTATTGGGCTGTGAAGGTCTGGAGACGTCCCTCAGGTGCTGGCAGTGATGGTGAGGTGGGCCACCTGCTGCAGGCTGCCCGGTTGCCCACGGGACTCACTCTCATCCCACCACTGCTCATGGAGCCCTGCCAGCGTGCATGGGGCAGAGCAAGCAAAGGGACAGGGATATTGTCCTGACAGATCCAGCCATGGCAGGGGGATGGAAGAAGAAGCTTGGGTTGCTGTAGAAGCAGTGAATGGAGACAGTTACTAGCAGTGATCCTTGGTGCATTGCTATGGCACCACGTGGGCAGACAAACACCAAACCCAGCTGTGGTTTCTGCCAGCGTGTTTCCCCATGGGGAAAACCAGAAAGTGCCTGTCTGCCCACAGCATCCTTCTTCCTCCTCTCCCTCTGACATGGCTGGCTTGCTCCCTGAAGCGTGGCGGTTTATATCCCTCATAAACCACAGTGCTGGCTGCACCTCATCCTTTCATGGATGTGTTGGCTTTTAATTCCAATGACACCTTGTGGTGAAAGAGTCCAGTTAAATATTTCCTTTAGCTGTGTCAACGCTGTGGCAGTGTAACCGTCTGGCTTTCCCTCTGGTGCCTGTCTGGCAGCCATGGATGGATGTGGCCATGTTTGCTGTCCTCTAATCCTCCTCTCCCACCCTCTCTGTTGGCCTCATCTCCACCAACCCACTTCACTCAATATCTCATTGAAGACCAAGGCAGTGAAATTTCATCTTGACAGACCTTAGTAGGAGCAGAATTGCACCCGCACAGCTTATATTTTTATTAAGCAACAAGACACATCTACTCTTCCAGTTTACATGGGTCACCATCATCCTGGAGCTGCACAAACCAGGAGCACCTGGATTGCTGGGCTGCCTCAAAAGCCTGTTTTGATAGTGGACATGTGTGACATCCCCACACCCACATTAGCCTATTTTTCAAGGCATCTCATTTGCTTTTGGAAACTCCCAATCCTCAGGAAAACAAAATGAGAAAAGACTTGGCTTCTTCCCCCAAAAAAGCATAGTTGATACATAAAATGTTCCCCAAGTGCTGTGAGTTTGCCTTGCCCTTATATGGCTTAAATATTGCATGAGGCTCCTGGAAATGGGGAGAAAGGCTTTTATTATTTCCAGCTTCACCTGTTTCTCATTGAGTTTTGCCATCTTCATGGCCTCTCTGGCCAGGTGAGATCCTGCCAACTAGGGGTTCGTGTCCCAGGTACGCTCCAGGCTGGCTGGGAGCCCCTGGGACACCTCCTCCTCTCCTCCCTCTTCTCCCTCTCGGGCTGCCGGGGCTGGGGACCGGGAAGGGGCTGCACGGGGGAACCAGCCTGGTCCACAGCCGCTCTTCATCACCTGCTCCGGCTGCGCCAGACCGGGGAAATAAAGCTACTGCATCAAAGCACGCCATGCAGCAGAAAACCTGATGAACTCCTCCGGCAGAGCCCAAAACGGCATGGAAAGCAGCACTTGCGATATGGGATATTCACGTGCAGCAAAACCTTCCACTGGGAGAGAGCTGACCTCCATCGCAGCCCCTTCAGGAGTGATTTCAAAGGGTTTCCACCTGCCAGTTGCCCCACTGCTGTTTGCCCAGCACCAGCACGCAGGCAGGGCTCGGAGGGCACGCAGGGGATCTATGAGGGTATTTATGGCTGTCCGTGGTGGGGTTGGCCTGCGTGGGATGGGTCAGGTCCAGAGGCAGACGATGGTGAAGGGAACAACATGGGAACAAGCAGAGTTCCCACTCCCAGGCGTTTGTGTGGATATCTGCAGAGAGAAATCCGCACTACTGAAAGTGATGGTGGTAAGGAAGGAGCCTTTTCCAACTGAAATATATTCTTATTTATTTCTGGGACCTAAAATTTTACCTGTGCCTCATACCCTGTGGCAGTCATAGGAGCAGACATGCCAAAGTCATCTTTGTGGAGAACAGAAGTTTGGAAATAACAGGAAGCTTTTATCCAGAGCAAAACCTTTGTCATAAAACTTCAGAAAACGAATTTCTTTTTCAATAGGTCCCCTGGGGCCTAAAAAATAAGTATCTGAGGATTCATGTAGTAGTAAAAGTCGATAAAGATCTTTGAAGCAAATGGGCTATTGAGGAATTATGCGTAGAAATGAATGGATGGATTCCTTGGCAAATCTCTTCATAGAGGTGCCCCGACATAATGAAGACACAGTAGGTGCATTAGTAAAAATCCTCTTTTTAATAACTGCTATACCTTATGGTTTTCCTAAAGCGACGGTTTACCAGATGGAAAATCCACTTAAAGATTTTTATCTAGAAAGGAGCCTGCAGTTGTTCAGTGGGAAGGAGCCAGCTTCATTCTCCATCCCCTCCCTGGGGTGGGGGATGCTGTACCTGTCTGCGTAATACTCCAAGGCAGTAGAAGCCTTCCTTTACCCAGGTAAGTGGTGGTCAAAAGATGATCTGAGGTCCACAGCCAACTTTATGGTAGCAAAATGCAAGGAGAAAAACACAACTTACGGAAATACAGTGGTTCCTGGCCAAGGCAATGCCAGACACGTCCCCCATGGAGCATCCCATGGCCAGAAAACACACCGGACCGACCCTTCGCTGTCCTGGAGGCTGGGCTTGCTCCATGGAGGTGCCTCCCCTGGGACCCCCAGTCCTTGGAGCAGCGGCTGCGCCCTCCCCATCACCTGCCCCATGTCCAAACCAGCCGTGTAAATAAGGTCCCAGTATGCGGCACTTGTTCTGCAGCTTGTGATGGTGTGCGGGGAGTTGTTCACGCATCCCCTGAAGAACACGAGCTGAGTCAGTTTTACATGAGTGCTGAGCTTTGCTGCGGAAACATTGCTCCCTGCTTTAATTTTTATTGATTTTCATTTTTGCAAGGAGAGGTTGGGCCTCTCTAAACCCCCTGCTGCTGACTCCAGAGATCTCAGAACAATTTTGGCTGAGCAAGCATTTCTCTTGCAAATCTAAATATTTATGCTACAGCTGTGTAAACAGCCAAAACTCAAAGGGGGGCTATTTTTAGTGTTCTTGAATTGCAGCGAGGGATTAAGACGGGCTTGTCGTGCAAACTGTGACATCTTCTTTTGCTGTTTATTGCATGTTGTTGCTGATGGGCTCAGCCCCCTCAGCCTCCTTTCTAAAGGTGTTTCACTCTGATTATTTATATAGTGAATCCAGATGGATAGGAATTAGATGGTCTTTATGTTGCATCATCTGTCCAGATGCCAAATGTGCATCTGCTTGGATCATACAACATTAAAAAGAAAAAAGAAAAAAAACACACAAACAGCCTGTTGATAAAACATGATATTCACAAGGGAGAAAAGTACATCCAAAGAATATGTTACCAATCTTGGCATGACCCTCCACAGCCTCTTCTCACGAAGAAATGATTTACTCAGCATTGAACAAGCAGGAGTTTTGTTTATGAGAGCTGACCTAGAGGTTATGTTATCCATAACTTGCTGCTCAAAAGCTGAGTAGGAGTGTGTACATGCCCGATAAGGTATCGAAGTGATTGCAGACCCCCTCCCTGATTTTGCCCAGGGTCTCCCTGCACAGTAAATAAGGATTTTAAATGTGTACGCACGCAGCGTCTCTGTGGAGTCGCTGCCAGCTTTGGCCATCTGCCTGCAGACATCACCGATGCTGGGAGGAAACGTGAGTAGATGGGAATTGCAGGGGATGAGCAGCCTGAGTTAAACACAGTTCAAAATAGATAAAGGAAACAAAAGAATTTTCTTTCTCTGGTCATAGTGAGAAAAGCTGCAGCTTGCTTTTGAGACTGTCACAGCGGCCAGGACAGCCTACAGCCTTGCGCTTGCCTTCAGCCGGGTTTTAACTCTATTTGGGGCTTCAGCTGAGCAGTAAAAATGGCTTGGTCCCCTTCTCATGGGGGACAAGCAAGACATCGCCAAACCAGCCTTGGCCCCATCGCAGAGCTGGTGGGGGTTTCACCAGGGGAGCAGCAGTGAAGGACCCCCAGCACAGCGTCCCAACCCCCCCGCCACCGCTGTGCCTCCCGGGGGGCAAGCGCCCGCACCTCACCAGGTGCTTGGTGATACTTGACCTGAACAGCTCAGCGAGGAGGGGGATGCAAACACCCAGCGTTGGGTTTTCCCTAAATAAACACCACTCCAGAGCAGCAATGCTGCTGCTGGCACCTTGCCTGGGCAACGAATCGATTCCCCTAATTAACAGCCCTGTTGGTTGCTGGCACGTCTGGGAGGCACATGGCATGGGAGCCCTGGGCTCGCTGTGGCAGGGTGGGCTCGTGGGGGTTACCCCCCCAAGACCCCACAAAAGCCTTTCCAGGAGCTTCCCTGCCCGGCTGGGTGTGCAGCACCTCTACAGAGTCCCGGTGGGAAAGCCAGCACGGTCCGCCGGGCACACCAGGAACTTCGGCCGGGAAGGAGACTGTCACAATGAAACAGGAGGGCAGCTCCCCTAAAAAAACCTTCATTAGAAGAAAAGTAACGGAAAACCTCCCAGAAAAGCAGCTATTTTGGGAGCGTAGCATTCCCCCAAGCAGAAAAACATGAAGATCAAACCCCTGAGTGGGCAGGGGGCTCAGATGTGAGTCCTCAAAAGCAGTTTCTACTTGGCTTTCAGTGCTTTGGGGCCTCCATCACCTTGAAGAGGGGCAGTTCACAGGGGTACTCCGGCACCAGCCCCACACACGTGCTCAAGCTTTTTGACAAATGCACGTGCTCAAGCCTTTTGACAAATTTCATTAAAACGAAACACGAGCTCCCAGTACCAGGAAGGAATGGAACTCAAATTTCAAGCCAGGGAGACCTTGTACCATCAGGGGTTTTTCTGATATGGTTAATATTAGGCAAACAATTTATAATAGGGTAATATTCCCAGAAAGACAGGATTTAAATTTTTAGGTGCAAAAGAAAAGCTGGCAAGCGGGGGCTCAGTTTTCTCCTGGTGTTCACTGGGGAGGTTATCACAGTTTGTAAAGTGCTGCCGGGGGAAGAAGGACTGAAACCAGCTCCTTATGCTCTGCCACTTAAGTAATTTTAAGCACTTTACAGTAAAACACTATTTGGCCCAAATTCTACAAATGAAAATCATAGAATCATAGAATTGTTTAAGT
>NW_009611329.1:0-5096 GCF_000690535.1 Cariama cristata
CACACCTGACCCCACATCAGCCCCCTGCCTGGGGTGGGCAGAGCCCAGGACCCCCCCACAACAGCCACGAGGTTGGGCCAGAGCCCCCAGACCCTTCTCCAGGGCAGGGCTGGGCTCCTTTGCTGCCACGAAGGCATTTCCCTGAGAAAACGGCTGGAGGAACAACACCACGGCCTGAGCCAAAGCAGGGTGAGGCCGGGGCCGGCAGGGAGCGCAGGGTGCAGGACTGCGCAGCCCAGCAACGGGACTCGGCTCTGCAAGGGCATCCAGGCGCTGGGGACACCCCTCGCTGCCCCCCAAAACTGGGGAGTAGGACCCCCAGCTATGGAGCCGGACATGGCCCCGGCAAGGGCCATGGGCCCCCACGTGAGGCTCGCCCAGCAAGCGGCCGCCCAAAGCTTGGCAAGCACCCACGGGTGACGCCCACCACGACACCCCTCCTTTCAGAGCAGAGCCAATTGCTCTGCCTCACACGGAGCCACAGGGCGAGGGGTGGAAATCATTAAATCTGAAATATTGGCAAAGAGGAGAGGTAAGTGGGAAGCAGACAGAGCTTGTCAGGGAGGGGGCGTCCCAAGAGACCCCTCAAGGGGCTGTGGCCCTGCAGACAAAGCAGAGAGGCCGCCCTGCAGGGAGCTGGCATGAAGCCCATGTTCGTTTCGTTTTTGGGGATGTCTGGAGTCCCTCATCACAGCAAATGAGGTTTCCCACATCTGAACGGGCACAGCGGCCCACGATCTGCACCAGCACACACACCCTACAGCCGAGCGGGCAGGCACGGGCAGCGCGGGGCGGCTCAGTTCTGTACGTCTGCCCTAAAAAGACAGCACACTCGTATTTCTACATTTTTTTTTAATTGACAGTTCTAGGGAGAACAGTTCATTTCTTCTTCTCCACATCCTGTTCTGCCGCTTCTTTGGCGCGTTTCGCACGAATCCCAAAGAGACGGGCGTTGGCCCGCGCCATGCGCAGGCTGGCAAAGGCCTTGAAGTTCTTCTCGTCTTCTGAGATAACGCGGGCCTTCTCCCGTTTGAAAACCTGGTGGGAGAGAGCGCCAGACAGTCAGACTGCACATCAGCGGCTGCCAGAGCAGGCAGTATGTAAGGCCTGACACAATTCCTCTTCCAGCCCAGCTCCGGGATGCAGGGAAGAACAGAGCCCCCGCGCCACCTACGGGCCCGGCCCTCCCCAGCACCCACCAGGTGCCGCATTCCAACCGGATCCCAATCAACGTACCAGGGAAAACACACGCGGGACATGAAATCGGAGTCAGGTTTGGGGCGCGTTATCCACAGCGCCTTTGGGAAGCGGCGAGGCATTCGAGATAAATCCTGCCCAAGCTGTCGTGCTGCCAGCACAAACCCCTCGCCCCAGCTGGCAACCCTCAGTGCCCCCCACCGAGGAACACACGGATCCAGGCACTCTGGGCAAAAGACCAGGACAAGCGTGACCTGTTCCTGGTTTTCCTTCAGCCCGGATGGGAAGCGTCTGGAGACAGCAACCCTTAGCTGTACGACAGCAAGAAGAGAATCCTCTCCGTGATGTTTAAGTCTCAGTTAAGTCACACAGAGAAGGTGATTCGGTTACTTACATTCTTGATCGGCATAACCGGTCCAGTCAGCTGAGTCGCCATCTTGAGTTCCTCAGCCTGCGTAACGAGAGGACAAAACCCATTATTTAAAAAACTAGTATTTCAAACTTCTCAGGCTAGTACCTCGGTTAAAAGCATGCCTGATACACAGGTACCCAGCCTAAACACGCCGTTAACAATTCTGACTGGAGATTCAACACCGACTGGTAACGAATTCAGCATTTCAGCCGTGCAGCTACAGGAGCGTTTGGCACAGCCGTGCCGCATCAACAACCCGCGTTTCGCCTGGCTATCGATCAGCCCGGATCCGGCCAGAGGAGCAGTGGCCTTTCGGAGTTCTGCCAGATGGAAAAACGTTGGTATCTACTGTGCCATTTTTAGTCTGATACCCAGTATACTCCTCAGCAATTCCTTCTAAGGCTAATTTCAGCTTCTTGTAAGGATACAGCATTACACAAAAATGATTTATTTTAGATAGCTGATTTCAAGTAAACAAATTTGAAACAGTATTTCAGATGTAAGTATCTGTACCTACGGGTATGGAAGCTCAAGACCCTTCCTCTCCCGTTCCAAAAAGCAGCCTGCGCACAGTGGGCTCCACAGGCTGCACCAGGGTTATGTGGCTCAGAGCCAACAGACTCTCCAGAAGACTGACGACAGCTTGAGCGCTCCACCTCGTTTCCCGACTTGCACCACCCCACGGGAAGTGGAGCCAAGGAAAGGCAACTATACCCTGGATCTCGGTGAGATTTTAATGAAAAGCATTTTTGTATCTCAACAGCAACAACCTTCTCAAGCTTGCCCTGCACACGGCTTTCGCTGAACTACTCCCCCAAAGAGTTTGTCCTCTCCTTCCTCGCCGCTGTCACCACAGCAGAACTCCAGACCGGCTTTTCAGCCCTTCTGACAATTTACCTTCGTAAACCGGAATTCAGTTGGCTGGGCCACGATCAAAGTCCCAGCAAACAGACCCCAAATCTGAGCCGCGCTCCTCCAGCAGCACAGCAGTCCCTAGGCCAAAGGTCTGCCCAAAGCACTGCAGTAACCCAGGAGATCCCTGCAAAAGGCGACTCTACGAGGCCTGGCCTTGCGCCGGGCTCAGCCACCCCTACGTACGTGCACAGGAACGACGCTGCCTCCCAGAGAAGGGCTGCTCGCCCCGGGGGGTTTACGTTACGGGAAGCGTTCAGGAGCACTGCCTGACTGCACACCGCTGCAACGGGACGGACCGACGACCAAACCTCTGAAAACGTTACCAGAAACAGACCCCATGAAACGTTTCCAGCGGCCAAGCACTTACAGAGCTGTCTCCCTTCTTAGGCATAGCCGGCTTCCTTGGGAATAGGATGAGCTTGGAGCGGTACTCCTTCAGCCTCTGCACGTTGGCTTGCAGGGACTCAGTAGACTTGTTACGTCTCCGGGGATCCACAGAGATTCCAATAGTCCGGGCAAACTTTTTGTTAATGCCAGCGAGCTGAAGAGAGAGCGCACAGTGTCAGCACCCAACAACTCCCAACGTCACCACGCTACTGCCAGGAGCCACTCCGGTCACCAGCCAGACAAGGGTTCAAGTGCAGCCACTGCCGGCTGTGGAGTCTGGAGAAAGGCTCAGCATCCAACCGAACGGGCCGTCGGCAGCGTGAGGGTCTGGCAAGAGGGACCGACTACGCCACAGGCAAAGGGTGTCTTGGTGTCTGCATTTTAATGCTTAAACCGTTCCACAGACTTTACAGTAATTTTTGCAGATGGATTTCCTCAGGAAAGTGCAACCCTCGAGTAATTACGAGTGGGACATTCAAACTCTGATGCACATGACAGAAATTTGTGAAGTTAGCACGCAGATAACTCTGGTTCACTGAATACTGGAAGCTCCATTAAAGAAGTATTTTTTGTAACCATCTTAAACAAGAAATAACCTCATTTGCTGCTTAAAGACAAGCATCTGCGTGCCATTTTGTATTCCATTATTACACAAAAATTAAAGAAAAATAAAGTAATGAAGCATTTAGCATCCAGAAGGACAATTTTACTGCTTCAATGCGCTAATTTCACTGTTATAAACGTTTTAATTGATACTAAACAACACACAAGAGGCGGCGGTGGATGCCAGCTGCCAGTAAGCACTGATGTTTATTCCTGCCCACTGTGTGGAGATATGGGTGGGGGGTCCTGCAGACCACCAAAATCCAGCTTTTAACAGCTCCTCAGCTCAGCACACCTGGGAGGGTCACAGAGAACGGTTTCCTGAAGCAATGGAGGGCACTGAACGCTTCCTGTAGACTTTCAGTGTTCCTAAACCAACTCACAGCTATTGCACGAGGAAGAGCCAGAGCTACTTTGCGAGGGTACACTAAACAGTTCCCCTTCCTGGCACAACATCCCCTGCTTCTCTCTCAGAAATAAGCTGAGTGTGGTCCACAACACAAACAGGTTCACACTGGCTAAAACTGTTAGCATTAGCAGTAACGTGTTTTGTGAACAAAAGAATTTAATGAAGAAACGGTAAGTCTTCCTTACTGCCCCCAGAAGTTCAGGAGGTGCAATTAAGGCTCTTCCAGAATCCAGTTTTAATGCTATTTTGTTTAAGTGACAGTCTGACCAGACAAATGGACGTTTACTTTTCAAAGCAACCTTTCACTCTGACATACGCTACTGCATCCCCACTCCACAGTTAAAGACAAGACAAGGCCAGTGTTTTCTACACTCCTGTAGGGCCAGCAACACCAGGCATCTGCCCTGGATGAGCCAGCACCAGCAGATACCGACACCTCGGCAAGTCACTTGCGCATTGTTTAAACGCGGAAGAACAGGACAAGACAACCGAGCTCAGACTCACAGTTAATTTGACTGGGTTGGGATCAGTGCTCCGTACTTACTTTAAGCTCCTCTAGGCTGAAACCTCTGCCCGCACGAACTTTTTTGTGGTATCTGACAGTAGGGCACCTCACTATAGGCCGGATGGGTCCAGCCACAGGACGGGGAGCGATGCGGCGAGCCTTTGCCTGGCGGGCCTTCCTCCTGGAAGGTCGAAGGGGACAGCGATCAGAAGACAGCATTTCTGCCAGATGTGCCACTCCTACGCTGCCAGCTGACCTCCCTTGCAGGGAGGCATCTGCTACATGGGGATCTCTCAGAAACAAACACAACACTGGCTGAGCAGCTCAGACAGCGATGCCTGTTTCTACAGAACAGCTGCAGTCATCAGATATACAAGGGTTCAAGGGAATCATCAATGTCGTACAGCGATTCCGGAGATTTCTCATCACTTGACTGCAGCTGGAACGGTATGTACTGGAGCCTGACCCTGACCAAAGACCCCGCACCAAATAAGCACCCTGCTGCAATCCCAGACCCTTTAACGAGTAAGGTTAGGAAAACAGCTTGAAATAAAGACGCAGTAGTTCAGCTTCCTAAGCATCCCGATAGGAGACGAGAGACCACTTCCCCCAGCTACACGAGCTAAAGCAGACCGGGAAGGTGTGCTGCGGGCACTCACCTGCGAATC
>NW_009611330.1:0-7631 GCF_000690535.1 Cariama cristata
TTCTGATCTTTAATGACCACAAACAATCAGCAACTTCGTTTTCCACTCCTTTCCAGAGTGGTACAGGCATGCATTTGATCTCATCCACACTAACATTGCTCTTTAAGCAGCAGCTTTGAGGTACAGAAAGATGCACTGGATTTACACCAACATAGCTGTCAATGACATCGCAGCGCCATGCTAGAGAGACCACAGTGTCTCACGTCACTCAGGTGACCTCAATTTTAAGAATATGTAGGTTTTCAGTCCTTGAACTTCACAATTTTTAAAATCCTCCAGCAAACTGTCAGTATAGTACAGACTAGCAGGACAGCGGCACTGCCCTGGGCTTCTGCTCCAGCAGAAGATCTTGGTGGCAAAGGGCTTGGTCAAACCCCACATCCCCAAAGCACGTGTTGGTACAGCTCTTAGCAGACCTGGTATCACAGTGAGAAGAGTCCAGAAAAGCGTGTATTATCAAGGCAGGAAAGCCGTCAATCTCATTAGCTCTGGCATGCCGTTACTTTGAAGCGACCCTGGTATTTTACAAGCTGTGAGAAACCGCCAAGCCAAATCTGGTCTGTTTTAAAGGACAGCCAGACTTCCACTCACATCTGAAAGACTACACAGCTACCTGCAGCTCACATGAACTCTGTACGTGGGACGGGTCACGGCTAAAATACCACACGTAAAAAGCTGCCAGCAATGCCAGACTGGCCCTTTCCCACCTCCAACCTCGCAAGCGCCTGCAAACAAATAAAGAGAAGGCTAGTGCCCCGCTGCTTCTTTCTGCCCAGAAACAGAGGCAAAACTCAGCTCCGACAAGCTCTAAGCCTTGGCTATTCCTGTCGTAGACATGGCAGGAACAAGCTGGAGAGCAGAGAAGACCCTGGAGACCGAAGCCCACTTCTCCTGTTCCCCTGGGGAGGGAGCTTGCCCCACAGCAGTCATTACCAGCCCTAACTTTGAGAGCTTTGAGAGGCACAAAGTGGGCACCAAGGCCACAGCCCCCATCATCCCTACTGGTCCTCACTGAGTGCCTGTTTCACCTACCCCTTACGGCCAGCCTTGCCCCACCGTTAAACAGCAAGGATAGAGCTAGTGCTGGGCAGCATTTGGGTTGATCCATTTGTACTGAAGTCGATGCCCATCCTTTGCTTCAGCAAGGTGTGTCCATGCAGATGTTAAGCACAAGTGCTTAAGCCCATGGAAATAAGAGGATGTATTGTAAGTTACACCCAGTGTTAGTGCCACACCAACGTGGGCTTGAAGAAGCCCCCTGCCAGAAGGATTATGGAGGACAGAGAGGGCAACACCATCTCTGCTGTTCAGTACCAGTCATGCAGCTTCGACAACATTGCTCTTCTCTTCTGAAGTACAAGATGGAGGAGGTGGGACTGAAGGTAACTTGGGGAGATAGGGCAGTCTGCCAGAAGGAATTTCAATGGTTTAGTGCTTAATATAAGCCAACAAAAAAAAAAAAAAATAATTCCAAGCCTCCACATAATGAAAAATGTCACAAGCTAAAACACTTAAAACCATGTACAAAAAAGGAGAACATTGGCAGTAAGCTTTGCTCTCCACCCTCTGTCACACTTCAATTCTTAATGGTAAAACAGGGTGGTGGGACATGCTGGCATCTCCAGTCCACTGTAGACCAAGTGAAGCACTGGCCAAACACACTTGGGAAGTGTCTTGCACTGACCTTGGAAAAAAGTCCAGAGGAAGCCAGTGATGGGTTTTCTGTCTCTAATATGTATGGATCCAATTCCACCTTCTGCTGCAAAACCGTAACTTTCACTGCAGTCGATGGGAATTACACCTATTTAATAGACGGCAGAATTGATTTTGTGATCTCAGGTGTCTGGGTCTGCAAGATTTCCAGCCCACATAACTTCAGATAAAAATCCAGCAAACTCCAAGATAATGAAGTCTTCAAGATTCCACAAACACTGCCTCAACGAGCAAAGCTCAGAGATGGCTGGAGCTCAATGTGATCACAACCTTCTGCTAAAATTACCTTGGGCCAGAAACCTTGCGGATCAGGACATTTCCAGCCAGGCTTAGGGACTAACGTCATGAGAATTGCTACCTAAGGGATATTTTTATCGCTACTCCATTGCTCCTGGGCAAAATGCAAAGGGGATGATGTGTACACAGAGCTACAACTCCGATTTAAGAGCTGAGCCTAAGCTTCACATCAAACTGTTTGACTTTACTCTGCAAGCTTTGCTTGTCACAGTGCAAATGCAACGAGGTGTTTAAGGAGATCCTGTTACCAGACAGAAAGAGGGAGAAAGACAGCAGGAGCAGCTGTCACCTGCTGAGACGTGGCTTTGCAACTTAGCCGGTGTCACGTTGAGGACTGTGAAGTGCCTGACAGGAGCAAAATAAGGTCACAGATATATATTTCGCTAGCGGGTCCTGGCACCTTGATCTAAGCACCCTTGGGAAATGGGAAGACTCCTCAGCTTTGCTCCCTTTTGTGCTCTCCTTGCTGAGTTGCTGAGCACAAGTCGAGGGCAAGAGGCTGCTGCTGGAGCCAGCGGGTGCCGGGCAGCTGGACGAATTTGATGGAGAGGGCAGGACAAAGACCTGAGGTGTGAGGACAAGCATTTACATCTTTTCTCCCAAAAGATTTAATCTCTCTGCAGCAGGGGAAGCCTCACCACGCTGGAAGAGCACACGAGGCACCACCTTCCCCCCAGCAGCAGTGGGGAGGAGAAACTGAAGCCACGCTGAGCAACAGGCTGGGAGCTGAGCAGGGCTCAACTCGCCGTGCCATCCCAACGTCTGCTCCACACCTAAAGGCTGCCCTAGAGCCCTGAAGATGAATTAAGAGTGTTCAAGCAAGACTTTGGCTTGCAATCCCTCTTCCCCTGGCAGGACACAGCCTCTGCCCTCCTCCTCCCTCGGGAGCACTCCGCGAGCGTTATTGCATTCAGTTCAGCATCCCTTCTCCATTAACAGTAACTCAATACCAGTGGACCCTGCGGACCTGGGTGATGCATTGCTCCCGCTGCGCAGAAATTACGTTGTTTAGCAGGCACGCTGGCCACAAACTGCGTCATTTTCTTGGCTCTTGGCCATAGCGATGGTGGCCCACTAGGATGGGGAGCAGAGGCAGCTTCCAGGGAGGGGGCCCTGCTGATGGCCCGCTGCTCGTCTCCAAAGACAGACAGCAGAAAGAGGTGCTGTGGCACCCCACGGGAGCCTGCACCATGCCTGGAGAAAGGGAGGTGGGAGAAGAGGGAAACAGATACATCCTCTCTCCTCTGTGGAGGGCAAGCAGTTAGACTGGGGGGATTTAGTTCACTGCCCTTCCTCACAACCTTACACAGATCTCTCATTCGTAAAGGGACAGATGCTCATGCCCTCCCAGCAGGCTGGTCAGCAGCTGCACAGGTAAGGGAACCAGGCACAGAGATATTAAGGATTGCGACCGGGATGCTCAGCGAGTCAGCAGTTCAGTCCAGGAGCTCCCTGTACTCATCTGTTCCCATAGCTGTAGCAATCCGGTAACGTTATGGTGAGGAACAGCCTCTTCGGTGCTCATCCTCGCAATTTCCAGTCCAACAGCCCAATCGCATGTCTACCAGCCTCCCACAAAGGGAATCACAGTACAGAAAACACCACAGCTCTCAGGGCTTGTTTTCTGTACCGTATCCAGCACACGTTAGCACAGGCTGCCTGGTGCATCCCCACCCTACAACAGCTCGTGCCGCACAACACCCCAACAGCCTAGAAAAAGAGGTACTACGAGATGGAGGGTTTTACTCCACTCACGAGCAAGCCGATTCACTGCTGGAGAGATACAGTCCCTGAGAAATAATACAAAGGAGAGAAGTGATGAGCAGGCAGTGGGAGATGGAGACAGAAAGCCTTCTTTCTGTTTATTAAAATAGTGTCTGCTAGTCACCTTTTTGGCAGTGGTGGCATCTATACCGTAAAGCAGTACCTTAAGGCAGAAGCCAGCATTCCTGGAGTAACATCAGTGGCCGTTTGAGATGCAGAATGTAAATACCTTGTCCCTGCAGAAGGCTGGGAGCAGACCCTTGCCAGTTGCCTCCTCAGCTGCAGGTCTTTCACTTCCAAACTGCCCCAACACATGGAGCCCCTCAGCCTCCTGGAGCCCTGTCCCCTCCGCAACCCCAGCCCTGCAGACCGTGTTGCCTGCCAGGAAGGGCTGCGGTTTGGCACCGTCTGAAACACGTAGGGGAAGGGAAGGGGAAGGGGCAGCTGGAGATGCAGGACACTGCTGCGCAGAGCAAACCCCATCAGCCAGACATACAGCCAGCCCAGCCATAAAGTCCTACCCCACAGCAACTGCCAGCACGGCCCTCCCATTAACCCAATAATGCACGTTACAGTAGGCTGGATCCTTCAACAGGGAAGGCACAAAGTCCCACACATAACTTCTTCAACAACAGGTTTCTGGCTACTAAACACACGACCTGCAATAGACTCCTCTTCATCGCTTCGGCCACTTTCCTCAAAGCGGAGGTTGAGCCTTGCACGTTAGCGTTTACCGCTTCTCCCTTTGCATGCTTCCTCCTTCCTCGTAAAACTAAACACATGTAGGCTGTTTCATGGTCTGTCTCACCCAAATCAGTCCACTCGCCACAGAAACACATCCATGTGGGGGCAGAGCCCAGCAGCAGTTTAATGGTGTGTTGCAGTACCAAACACCACTTGAGTAGGACGGGAGAAGGAGGAACATTAAATATGAACTCACATTAGACATTAAAATCCTTCTGCAGTCATTAAGAAAAAAAGCCCAGGACAGAACATAAACCCATGGTGATTTTTGGCTTGTTTGGGTTTGATTTTCTTCTTTTTTTTTTTTTTTTGGGGGGGGGGGGGTGTCTTCCCCCCCCAAGTCTTTAGGTAACCAGGCAAGCCAAAAGACTAGTGCAATGCTGGATATTCACACCAGCACAGTCAGCAAGACAGCATTTTGCCATTCAGCTCCCATTGCTGCTACCAAAGCACTGGGAGATGCTCCCAGCTGCTCCCAAACCAGGGATTTCCTGCTGTATCCTGTGCTCTAGCCCCACAGCACTGCGTAGGATGCTCACAGCTCTACTTCATGATGCAGCTGAAGAAAGAGTAAATAAAACAAACTAGCAGCTAATGGCAAAGGGCTCAGAGAGCCCTTGCATGTGCACTGACGGCAATAGCGCTGCTGGGCAAACACTGTTATACCAGTTCCCACATAAAAGCCAGGAGTTAGAGACCCAGGGAAGGCAGCTTTTCGGCAGCTGTAAGGGACAGGTGGTGTGTCAGGGGCTGAGGAGGGTGGGAAGCTGTGGGGACTTTCAGCCCAGATGCAGCCCCATCCTAAGCTGTTAGCACTGTCATGGATGTGAGTGCTATGAGAAGGACTTGTCTCTGGAGGCCACTGGAATCAGCCAGGTCTGTAAACAGCTTTCCCAGGGTACGATGACAAGAAGAAACTTCAGGTTCATCTGGCTGGAGATACACATGTGGCTTTCCTTCCTCCGACACTTTCCTGCCTAATGCTGCTGGCTGCCAAACTCAAATGAGGCAGGAAAATGAGGGGGCTTGTTTTGGTGAAGAGCAGAAAAAAAGGGAATAGCCTGCTCCAATTGTTTGGAAAGAATGAAGGTTACACTCAGAGAAGAAACATCATGGAGCAGCATCAGACCTGCCCGGGGAGAAGCGGGTCTCTGCTCACTGGGGAGATGGTATTTTGTTCACAGACCAAAGAACAGTTAAAACTCAGTTCTGTGCTCTGTATCTAAGACAGGAATGGATGTGGTATAAGAAGCAAGTTTCATCCTGTAGCGTGAGAATTGTCTCGGTTTTCCTTGGATTGCATTTCTCAAACTTTTTCTTCCCTCTGCCCTCTCCAAGCCCTTCCATAACTGAATCGTGCCTCTTCTGCAGATACGAGGCTGCTGAAGAAGCAGAAAGCATCCAAGCCAGGAACCTGAAAGCTTCAGCTCCCTGCAACACACAGGGGCCAAAGAGAGCTTTGAATCCACTGCAGCCATCTGGGCTAGAGTGCATCTGCCTGGCAAAGCTGCTCCCCTTGGTCCCCTCCGTTTCTCACACAAACTTGCCCTTAATCACAAGGAGAGAATGGAAGAGTTCCCCTCACCGCCCATTCCTGGCTTGTGGGAAGCCAACGTTTTAGCCACAGTCCACTGCACAGATGACCACAATAGAGACCATCCCCACGCTGACTCCAATTTACTGCTACCCTCGATGGGAGTCTGTGGTTTGAGGATGAAAATGTAAACTGCTGCTCATGCCAAGGAGAGCTGTCAGGGTCAGCAGCCAGGGCCGGTGAAGGGACTTGATCCCTCGGGTGTGGTGGCACCAGCCCCAGATGAGGAGGAGATGGAGCCCACTGGGGCACACAGGCTTGTGCAGCATGAGATTCAGAGCTGGGGGAGGCTTGGAATTGAGCAGTGCCTCCTCGCCCCAAATCATACCAAGCCCCCAGCAACACGGACAGGCAAGCAGGTAAATAGGCAGATGCGAGCGAAGCCTGCGAGGAAGGCTTCCTCTAGCATTTCAGGGGAACTAACCCTGCCAGCGATGTTACCTCATAAAAAAACACACACCATATAAGACATTAAAAAGAACACAAGAGTACACGTCTATAGAGATGGTGGAGGGAAACAGGTGCTGTTTTCCATAGTGCTGAAGCAGACAGAGCCTGATACGCTTTCTGGGAGAAACACGATGAACCAGTCTTGCACAACAGCAGAGACACCAAGAGGCTGTTATTCTGGGGACCTGTCACAGACTCTGCTGTGCATCCCAGGGACACACTATGTTTCTGTAGATACCTCATATATTTTCCCAGTAACCATTTCCAAGCCATACTCCACGATATATGCTCCAAAACTTTAAACGTTAATTGAAGGAAACACCTTGTCTCAGTCCTTAGGATAACTTGTGAGTACTGAGCATCCCTCCCTGTCCCCCTTTCCCTCAGCAGGGGAGGGTCACTCGCACTGTTTCCTCCCTACAGCCAAGGTAAAGCAGCCCCCGACATCCCTCCTGCGTGGTCCTACCCCAGCAGTCTCCTCCTGCCAGGTTGCTGCTTGGTGCTGTGCACAGCATCCCCCACGGCAGCAAGCACACAATCCGGTACCAGCTTAGCTCCATCTCCTCAGCACAGTAGCAAAGCATAGCTTGGTTTCTTTGCTGCAGGAACCAACGTTGCAGAGGACAGGCAAAATGTCACAGACAACAGAAACAGTTCAGTTCCCTCCTACAGCCTGTGCCACAGCCCAGGAGGAGGGAGAGAGTGGAATGAAAGGGCAATACATCCAAAGCAACGCCAGCTCCACAAATCTGCTTCGAGTCATTCTTCTTTCTGCTAAAGCCCTGGGAACTGGTCACACTTAGGGCAGAGATTGGACCAATTAGCTGGTATGAAAGGCTTAAAATCCTGCACCTGATGGGAGCCAACCACTGGTGCATGTCAAGCAAGCGGCACCTTGGATCTTAATTGTCCCCCTCTCGCCCGTGCTGCTCAGAAAGGCTGGCACAGCGCTTGCTCTGCCCATTGTCCAGAAAGCTGTGCTAGCAGCTGGAGAAACAGAGCTCCCATTCCCTCGGGAATGTGGCCAGCAGCCCTCCTGCAGCCGCCGGCACCCTTGCCGGCAGGGGCG
>NW_009611330.1:7647-22146 GCF_000690535.1 Cariama cristata
AGCCTGTCCTCTGCCAGCCCTCCCTCCAGCACTCTAACAAGCCCCCTACTCACTATAAAAGCAGTGACAGCACACTCCACAGTCTTGATACTGTCTAATACTCTCCTAAATATTACAAAACGCTGCTGTCGTTGGCACGAAGGGAGCATGTATGGGGACATCGACTGCAGGGACCTCTGCTTGACTGCTTTAAAAAAATCTCATAAATTTCTCCACTCTTTCTCAAAGCTGGAGTTACTGCTCTCCCCGGCACCCAGGCTGGTTCTCTGAAAGTTATGGCCAAGTCAAAAAGAAACTCATGGTTTAAAAATTGCCCAGATTTAAGATTTAAAGTATTTATTTATTTCTGCCTTCCTACCTCCTCCCTCCCGCTAAGTGTTTCTGTGACCATCACTAAATTAAAGCAAGTATAACAAGGCTGAGGAGAATTCCAGCCAATTTTAAAAGCTAAAAACAGCATAAGGAGAATGAACCCATCCTATTACTCCCACCTACTCTTACCTTTTGTTTCTATACAAAAGAAGGTTTTCCTCTCTTCCTCTCTTTATTAAAAGGATTTTTCGACCTTAGACTCCCATACTTGCGCAAGTAATGGAAAACAGGCAGCGTGGCGTCACGGGTTAATGTGGAAGCCCAATATAGACTTCAGGATCAGGAGCTTGGTCAGCTAAATTTAGAGGTCTTCTCCAGTTCTTATACATTGCAAGATCATAGAATCATTATGATTGGAAGAGACCTCAAAGATCATCAAGTCCAACCATATACCCGATGCCACCATGCCCACTAAACCCACTAAACCATGTCTTGAAGCGCCTCATCTAAATGTTTTTTGAACACCTCCAGGGATGACGACTCCACCACCTCCCTGGGGAGCCCATTCCAATGCTTAACGGCTCTGACAGTGAAGAAGTTCTTCCTAATGTCCAGCCTGAACCTCCCCTGGCACAACTTGAGACCATTTCCTCTAGTCCTATCAAACAAGATGGTGCATTTCAAGACAGAATATTGACTTTTCTGGCCTTCTCAGAGGCAGAGTGCATGCTCCTATGCATAAACAAGAGCTTTCCAAGTCATCGCCCCATCTCTCCAACTGTGACTTTACAACTGCCTTGTTACCAAGACAGACAGGTTAAACCCCAAACCTGGAGGTCTCCAGGCTGGCACAGGGACCGGCGGGAAGCGGTTGGCATCAGACCTGCTGGTGCCCCAACAGACACTGGAAACCATGAGCCTTGCTAACCATGTCAGGTTTTTCACTAGGGAGATTTCTGGTGGCTCTAGATAGCTGCAGGAACTGGGTTTAAGGGGTGCTTCCCCGAGACGATTTCCTCATCTGGATTACTTCTGAAGCAATAACGTAGCGGGTAGCCAACTGGGAGGAGTAAGAAGGGGAGCTCCATGTCCTCAGGGAACCCTCAGCACAGTTTTGGGTGGAAGCTGGGGCCCACAGGTTGTTCTTATCAGGCAACTTCTGGCAGACTCCAAGAAAGCATCAGGATCCAGCAACTCCCGTAGCAGGCTCTTAACTCGAGAAGCAGCACCGACACCAGCTCCCTCCAGCAGGAGCAAATTGGGGGTCAAACCAGTTGTGAGCCCAGTTGGACCAGGCTGAAACCCACCAGTGGAGAGAGGCAGCCAGCCTCAAAGGAAACTTGTTCCTCAGCCGGCACTGGTAGCACACGGAACGAAGGTGTAGGCAGGAGGCAGAGACCACTTTTACCCTGTTTCCCCATCTCTTTAAAAGGCCGCAGGAAGGGCAGCTTTCTCCTCCCGGGGGCAGCTTTGACACGGCAGGGCCGTGCATCCTCCGTGCCGAGGGGATGCGAAGGGCAGTGCCCAGATAACCCAAGGAGACCGTTAACCCAAAGACAGAAAGGTGCCCAATTCAGAGCATTTTTCAGCCAGTTACCTGGCTCAAGCTTCATCCCCACTTGAGAAGCATCACCTCGCAACCCCCCACAACGGGGCCCCCCTCTGTACGCTGTGCAAATTGGAATACAAATCAGAGGAAAAAGCTTTCCTCTGTTTGAACAAATTGCTATAGATTCACCCCCGTCTCAGGTCAGAGCCCCCGATGGGAAATATTTTCACTGGCTGACTGCTAATAGACTCTGGAGCAGCCATTGGATCAATACCTGAATAAGAAAATTAGCCAAAGCACACAATCTGATTTTGCCTTGTTTTGAATTACAGCAGGTTTGTGTTTATTTCGCTCCCTTTTCTCTCCTTCCCTCTCTAGCACACTTCCCCCATCCTTGCTCCCCGGTTACCTATCTATCAAATCTAGTCAGATTTGTGGGAATATAATAAAGTACGTGCAGGAAGATGTAATGCCTTTTGAAAAATGTTTACATGCATTAATATTTCCTAGCGAAACTGCAGCACTGCCACTCCCTCAGAGGAGATGGTTCGGGAGCAACAGCAAGATTTTCACACAGTCTCTTCAAAAAAGTCATATGCAAACAATACCAAGAGATCTGCAAAGCAGGAGTGGGGACTGGCTGCACACTCCCTCTCAGAAAGCCCAAGAGGTCAGCAGTGAGGTTTCAACACTGGGAATTAAAAAAAATAATAATAAAAAAACAGCTCAGTCCTTTATTTCGGTATTGGTAGCAATGGAGGTGTGTTAACTACACCTGAGCTAGATTTCAGACGTACAGAGGGCGAAACAGACCCTAGAAGGCATCTCCAATCTTTGAAAGACTTCACCAGCAAGGGAATAAACAAAGTTGATGCCTTTCACAAGGATTCAGCTTTGTGTTTCTGGCAGCTAAACACATGGACCTTCCCAACTTCCCAATCCCTTCTTGCTTAGTTTAGAGCCTATTTCATTTTAATCTGGAAATGACCATAGAAAAGGAGGAGAGAGAGAAAAAGAACAGAGATACTAAGCACATTAAAAAAAAAAAGCTACCAAACCAACTGTTCCGATAGGGCATGTTGCCCAGATAAAATTAAGTGGGAGTAATATAGTTCCTTCTACTTCCTACCCCAGCATCCCACTCCCCATGCCACCTACAATTGTGTCAAATGAAGAGAGAAAGCACGACTCAATCTTCAGCTTCCTGCTCCAGCACCTCACGCTGTGAAGCAAAGCCACCAACCGGGCTCCTAGGGAGATCTCAACATGTAAAGAAACCCCAGAGCACCGAACGTGAGGCGAGGTTCCTCTGTCCCATTAGCGCACCGCAAGCGGCTTCGAACTAAACAGTCTGAGCGGGACCTGACATCCCCTTTACAAAGCTTCCCTGTGAAGCTGCACATCTTTCTTCCTACCCAGTCGTTTACTGGTACACACCGAGGACAGGACCCTCTTCTCTTGACACGGTGCACAGCGCAGGGCACCCGCTGGGCATCCCCTGCTTTCTCATCAAGCGAGTTGACTGGGTATCCTAAGAGAGACCCTGCAAAATGCACTTGTGTGTGTAATAAATATAGATAGAATGCACGCACACACGTACATACACACCTGTGTACATATATACATACACACAGAGATATTTTACTCCCTGTGGTATGTTCTTAATGGGTTTATTTTCCATCATCTCTAACCTCACGTTTGTTAAACCTTTATGTTACGCTCACAGAGGAATACTAAGCGTAACTATTACCAGAGATTATGCTGCACATAATGAAAAACGTACAAATGTCTACCAGTGCATCTTTGGTTTCCCTGCTTGTCTGTGGCAGTCTACACCAGGAGTGCGCTAATTACAGCATGTTAATCAAAGAACTTTAAAGAGGAGGATAGACCAGAAAGCAATCCTTTCCATAAACACCGTGTAGGAAGGACCATCTCACTGGAAGAAACCAGAAAAGACATTTTCCCAGAAAGCAGCACCTCCATACCAGATCAAGTCCAGTGAGGGACCACCAAAATGGTCAGGCAGATGGAGCACATGGTGTATGAAGAAAAGCTTAAAAAAGCTTGGGTGGGTTTCTTTGTTGATTTTGTTTGGGTTTTTTTCTCTACTAAGCCATAAAAAAAGACAAGCGAGTTTTTACTGCTATTACCTAATTAGGATGGGGTGGAGGGGGGAAAGATGAACACAGAGTCAACTCTCCTCAGAGGTGTGTGGTGAAAGGAAGAAGGGCAAAAGCCACCAGATGCAACACAGGAAATCCCCATTGGCCATAAAGACAAAAGCTATTTCACCATGGAGTTCGCCAAACACCAGCAAAGAGGCCCAGAGTGCTTATGGACCCTCCATCCTCGGGGATGCTCAAAATTCAACTGGATGAGGTCCTTAACACCCTGCCTTTACTTCAAAGTTGGCTCTAAAGTCAAACTAGCCCTGCTTTGAGCAGAGGGCTGGACCAGGTGTCTTCCAGAGGTCCCTTCCAACCTTAATTATTCCATGACATAACCAAGACGAGAAAGTGCTAGATTGACACCACCTAGACCACAGGGTTTGCTCTGTGCCCTCGCCCCTTCCAGTGGGGAAGGGAGGCCATACCATCTTAAAAATACACACACACACAACCCCCTCCAGACTTAACGTAACAGATTTCAACTTGGAAATGTAGAAGCAAGGTAAAACGCCGAAACCACCAAGGAGGACTGTCATGGACATTAGACTTATTAATAATGTTTTTTTGTTTTGCTTATGTGGTTTATTTTGGTTTTGATTTGTTTGTTTTTTAAGGCTTGTTCCATTATTGCAGATGTTGACAGAGATGAACAAGGGGTTTTATGGTTTAGGGCCCCTAAATAAGGCTGCAGTAGGAATTTCTATCAGTCCTTTTACCAAGATTCAGACTGAATCCTCAATTACAATTACTTTGGCGCAGGTTTAAATCTCTGGGTCTTGATGTCTCCCAGAAAAAGGTAAGAGGAATGGAAAGATGTCACAGATTCGATGCAAGATCAGTCCCAAGAAAACAGAACTGTAGAGTTTCTTTTTTTCCATTAAAAACAAACATGGATTTCCCTCTCCCCTCTGTATATAGTGTTGATTTTCACCGTTATGAAGCTACTGTACTGTTTCCCCCCGAGGACCATAAAACCCAGAAAGAGCTGCTGGGAAGGTGACCACAGAGCTCCCAAAACAATGCAAAATGTCACAGCTTTCCCCAGGCAGAGATACCAGGGGAATCTAGCAGATTATCAGAGGGACAAAAGCAGTTTGCCCCAGACGGATGAACGATGCCTTTGCCGTGGTGCCTACAACTGTGCTGCTCACCTAAGACACCTACTGCTGCCGCCATCCGTGGGCATGCATGCTCCTGGGGGAGAGCCACCAAATACTGGAGAGGATGAATAGGCCAGCTATGAAAGGGGAAGAGTCACATTCCTGAGAGACTGGAAGGAAAAAGGAAAGGTCACTCTACATTTTAAGTAGATGAGGGCTTCACGCAGTTCTCTTCTTCAGTAAAAAGGACTGCACTTATCTCTATTCAACCTAACCATCCCCAGATGCTGCAGAAGTGCTGCAGTTTTAACACTTCTGAGTTACCTGAGAAACAACAAAACACTGATCCAGCAGCAATGCACGTTACGAGCACATGAATATCACGCAGAGAGAGATTCCTCTCTCCGCCCTGGGAAGTTTAGCGTCCAGAGGTTGTTCTGTCCCAGAACATGGAGAAGCTGAGTTTTGGCTTCATTTCAGTGTCAGCGCTGGTACCCTGGCCGAGCTGACCCCACACCACCATGGGCAGTACTCCAGGAGACACACCAACTCCAGCACTGACAGACCTAGAGCCCGCGCTTCTTCCTGGAGGGTGATGGACAAGCGATCTGGGAATGTATCTGCCCAAGAAAGAGGCAATAAATAAATAAAAAATAAAATAAAGGCAAAGACAGCAATAATGCCTGTGTTAGGAATATCATGGACTGAATTCAGGTGTGTAAATCTACACACTTAGTTGGCCAAAGAAGAGGGTGAGGCTGGCAAGATGTCTCTAGGAAGGAAAGCAGAGTGAGGGAGCACTGGGAATCTGAAAAGCTACTTGACAGGAAAAACAAAATAGCTGAAAATAAGTTTGCTGTCTCACTCTTGTTCTAAAAGGGAAGCAGAGATGACAGCTCACACCAGCAGACTAAATGCCAGAGCAGAGATTGTTAGTGTGGCTACAGAAGCAGCCCTGCCTCATAGAATCATAGAATCATTTGGGCTGGAAGGGACCTTTAGAGGTCATCTAGTCCAACCCCCCTGCAGTGAGCAGGGACATCTCCAACTGGATAAGGTTGCTCAGAGCCCCATCCAGCCTGACCTTGAATGCCTCCAGGGATGGGGCTTCCACCACCTCTCTGGGCAACCTGTTTCAGTGCTTCACCACCCTCATTGTAAAAAATTTTTTCCTTATGTCAAGTCTAAATCTACCTCCTTTTAGTTTAAAACCATTACCCCTTGTCCTGTCACAGCAGACCCTGCTAAAAAGTCTGTCCCCATCTCTCATCAGTTCACATCTGGACTCAGACACCGTCCCCAAGAGACCCAGGAGCTGGCCCTTGAACCCAACCTCCCAGGTCCCTGATAACCACCAGGCTGGGTTCTCACCCCAGTGAGATCACACATTTAATGTCAAACGTGTATCAATAATTACAAAAATATTAACAGGAAGGAAAAGAGAGACAAGGACAGAGTGCAAAAATCCATTTGCCCTGGTTAGCAGGGCAATCTACATTATGCCTAGGTCCTTCCCAGGTATTTCTCCAAGAATAACAAATATAATCTGGCTACATTTGACAGAAACAGCCTAGCTTCACAGCAACTTTGGAGGCCTGTATGCACCCACACAGCTTCCACAGCATACAAGGTACTCAGAAAATACAAACCAAAGAAGCAAAGGCAGGGTGAGGACCTACAGCACCGCTCAGACCTTTATGCCTCCCACACAAAGAGAGCTACCACAAACCAGCCATAAACCCAGGAGGTGGAGAAGGACAGAAAGTTGTCACGCAAGGCGCTACCTGAGGGAACAACCCTTGGTTGCAAGAGAAGCTCCTGCCCCTCACCAACATGCCACTAGTCTGTATCTAACTCATTAGAAGTCAAGCATCCAGGTTAAAGTCAGGAGAGTCAAGTCGCAAATATCAACCGTCCCAAATGGAGACCAGTTACAAGCACAGCTGGTCAAGCCACACACACGAACCCCACGAGGTAAGGTGGACATCCCACCAAGGGAGAGGGACGCAGACAGAGCACTCCCCTGGACCGAGCTCTCCGCTCACCCTTCCTTCAGCAGATGCTGAAGATACGCCACGCTTCTGGAGAAGTGCTCAAAAGCTTTGTGGAGGAAGGTCAGGAAAATACCCCTCACCAGCACCATGCCCGCTGCTTAATCTTATTCATACAAAAAGATCAAACCAAGCTTCCAGCTGCTGTTTACCTTCAGTGCTATAACTCAGTATAAAGGTATCACTGGCAGCATTTCAATGCCACTTGGTTTTCCCTTGCTGCTGCTTCAGCAGTAGGAATTGCTGTTGTATTTGGATATTTGCATGCGGGGAAGCAGGGGAAAAAGGCTCTCTTCAGTTGCAGACCTCTTGCAGGATTTTGTTGACATACTCATTTTATGTGCAAAAGCCTACAGTTAGACTTTCTTTGCAAAGCCCTCTCTCGCAGAGCCAATATGTGTATTTAAACTAAGTGATAATGTATCCCTTTAATACAGATTTTATTGTTCAAACAAATATTATTTTAAGCAAAGTGAATTCAGCAAGGATTCTGAAGGTGAAACAACAGGAACCGAGGAAAGAGAGAAGGCAGAGGGGAAGACGGTGGGGACGATGGAACAAAGACTCCCCACCACCAGGCCCTTATCTCCAAATCCGAGTGAGATCCTGAACACTAGCTCTGTTCACATCCCTTCCTTCTAGCTGTACTTTGTAGGGCCACCAGAAAAGTTAGGGAACAAACGTAGGTGACAAAGGCAAGGAGAAAATATTTCAGCTAGTGTAATGCAATTAAGCAACGGAAAGGAAAAATTCCTCTTATCCCAACACAACAGTCCTTCAGGAAAGCAAAGGATGGGGAAAAAAAAAAAAGAAACCCAAACAACTCTTGCCAGCCACCTCCAATTTACTTCAAGACAACAAGTCACAAGAGTGACAGGCCGGCAGTCTCTAGGAAAGGATACTCAAGTAAGATCACACACCAGAGAAAACAGCCAAGAACTTTTGGGGTAGAAAAGATTGTTTTTCCCATTATTCCAGAATGACCAACAAATCAGAGGCATGACTTGCTGAGAGTTACATGGTAGTTCAAGTATAATAAGAATTATCCCATTCTGGAATAATCACAAGCATAATCCAAGTCCTCCAGAGCAGTGGATTTTGAAACCGAAGTGCCTGGACACTTTTCAAGCCCAGAGAAACAAGAAACACCCCTACAGAAACCACTGTCTCAGAGAGCAGATCCAGAAAACAGTGACTACAGAGCCTGGCCTCTCCGGCAGCATGTTCCCTAGCTAGTCCGAGTCTCCAGGCACTGTGCTCTGCTTGTACAAAGCAAGAATGCCTTATGAAGAGGGTTCACACTCAAGGATTTTCCATGCTTTGGTGACAGATCTGTTGTCGGGTTCTCCAGGAGCAGCTCGCCGAAGGCAGCTCAGGGGCTGCCCGAGAAAGTGGCAACAGCTCAGTGACCACAGCAACCAACCGTCAATGAAAAGATGTTCATCAGTGCGACGAAGTGGAAACTGCCACAAAACTAAAAATGTCTCTAGTCAAAATTTAATGGTGATGGGGAGGAAAAAAAAAAAAAAAAATAAAATCAGATGTCTGTGAAAACCTGTAAACTACTAAGAGAGGACATCACACAAAAACTGAAGATACCTGTCTATGTCCTCCCCTTCACTTCCAGATGGAAATACTTCACTGAAATCACCAGCATCATCTTCAAAACGTCTGTACGAGGCAGACAAACGGCACCACCTTCCATTTGCACAAGCAGAAGGCCAGGAGAAACTAACAGATAACAGCCGCCTTTGTGGTTTGTTTTAAGTTTGGGTTTGTTTTTTTTAAACATACTTGGCTTACACTGAAGTCTTTAAAAAAAAAAAGTCATAAAGTAAGACTGACAGCAACAGGATCCAAGCCATTATGTGCAGCATTTCAGGCCAGCATTTTTACCAGAGCAACAGCTCATCTGGATTTAACTCCCTTGCCTCAGAATTAAAATACTATCTACATGAGTAGCGCAGCAGAGCCAAAAATCGTAGCCAGGAAAGTGAATCCTCTGAAATTTCCCCCCACCCTGCTTCTAACTTGTGTGTTCCCAGAGGATCTGAAGAAACACAACCATTCCTCCCGGCCAGACAGTAGCAGAGGCTGGAGTCGGAGTCTGGCCAGCAGTTTTTGCTGGTGGATCACAGGCACAACGGCTGCCTGCTCGCATCCCGGTAGCTTCATCGCTGGGTTAAGGAGTAAAAAGTCATCTGTGTCAGCAAGGTGAGCAGGTATGACAAAGCGCACGCAAGAAATAAGACCTTATATCAACAAAAATCCAATCGGCCAAATATGCCTTGAAAACTAATTGCAATGACTAATGGGATCAGACAAAAAGGGAGAAATAAAACACAGGAAAAATGAGAAGAGTTAGTTCAGGAAATGAACCCCTTAATTACAAGCTATCACCCATTATTTTACACCACCCTGGGATTTGGGCTCACGCTTTGGTGTTACCTACAGCAGTTTCCCCACAGACAACATCAATGCCCACAGAGCATCCAGGACCTTAAAAAAAAAAAAAAGTGTATAGCAGTACCTATGCAAAAGCTACATTAAATCCTCCCGTTCCTTGCAGCGGGAGTGCCAAGCCTAGCCCCCTTTTAGGCGACCCTGGGATGATGGTTATTGCCCTCTGGGAGCTGGGCAATCCTGTTCAGGTGAGGCTTCCCCCGGCAGGGACAGCAGCTCTCACTCTTCCAATCCTTCATTTTCAACAGCAACAATGTCACGGGTATTATCGTGAGGCCAATGAAAGAGAGAAATATTCTCACTCCTAGAATTTACACACCATCAACAGCATCAATTTCTTTTCTCTCTCTCTTTTTTTTTTTTTTTACAAAAAATCTAGCAATAGCCAGAACATTTCTTTCTCATTTCCCTGTCTACCTCACCAAGCATACCACAGATCCTAGTACTTTTTAGCACCTTCCCCTGCATCCTCCTTCTGCGAAGCTTTTCTTTAAGGCTAACAGGCAAAAAGCTCATACAGTGGTTTCCCTCCCCCAGCCTCCTCACTTACTACTTCCTCGAGACTTGCTTTCAGGCAATCAAATGCAATTCTTCAATTAAAACCTGTTTATTAAGTATTGGTTCTGCTGGAGCTTTCCTGCGCACTGCTCTATGCAAGGAAAGAAAGTTTGCGATGCTCTGACGCAGGGCTCGCTCCCCATTTTTCTTTACTGCTCGTTTAAGCGTCTGTACCAAATGCCCTGCTGACCCATCTGAAGCTCAGCGATAAGCAGCTGATCTACTGTGTTTTACCGAATGTCTCTTATCTAAAACCATCTCCTTAAGCAAGCCATATGCTGCAAACATACTTTGAAATGTCTCCATAATAATCTGAGAAGCAGAACTGTTTGTCAAATAGCACACACACTACTGCTGGCCACTTGGAATAACCATCAGTTACAAGTAGGTACATATGCTCATTGTGATCTGCAAAAATCAGCATGGCATCTTTGCCAAAGCCTAGCAAACGCCAGAGTGGTTTCTAGTTTCGATAACTACCGTTCCCTTCCGTTAATTTCTCCCTTCACGTGGAGTTTCAAGCCCGTTTACCAACCAGGAATATGTAACAAACTGCTCCTTTCAATTTGTTGTGGTGATATTCACACCTTTCACCCAACGTCCCAACATGAAAGATTTATGGTATTAATCATGCACATCATAGTAAACAGTCATTCTTTACTGTCAATCGCATTTTTCTGCTGGAATAAGGATGAAAGTCCTGAGCTGCTTATCATTTGCCCAGCCAGAAAACAAACTATTATTGTGCTATTTTAACCAAAGCTGGAGCTTAGTTTCTATGGGTAACATCTTCAGATGCAGCTACATGGTTCAGGAGCTTGACTATCCCATTTTGAAAAACGATTTGGAAACTTAATCACAGCTAAATGCAGGGCTTGCCTAGGCAAGGAGTCATTCAGGAATAGCTTTTCAAAAAATCAAAATTAAAGATTAATTCTAGACCTGTTGTCTAGAGGCTCTCTTTCACAACAGCAAGCTGCATTAAGCCAGCTCGCATTCCCACATCGCAAGCTGGGCTTGCTTGAAAGATACGACAGAGCAAGAACAACCCTGGCATTTGTCTTGCTAGAGTTAGCAGCTACTGGATTGGGGTTGCTAAGCCGCTGCAGCCTTCCAGCTTCAAACTGCACCCCTTCGCATTAAGCCAGCTAGTTGGATTTATAGCATCGCCACCCAGTTGCACAGCCAGGAGTTGAGTATATTTGTTTGCGCTGCAATCCAAAAATCAAGCATGAACCTGGAGTAAGTGCCCCACAACCTATTTATCAAGGAGCTGAGTGCAATCTGCTGCTGCCGGGTGGCCCCAGGTGCAGGGGGCTCAGCACACGCCGCAAAGCCCACTCAGGATATTTTATAAATGGTTGGAGCTCCACGCTGTTACAGCTGTACTGCGATCAGGGACCGAAACACCTAATTTAAAGCCAGCTCAAGAGTGCACCTACAAGTCACAGCCCTACTTTTGCGTAGGCATAGAATATGTGCAACTTAAGTCCATTTGTTTGCAAAACCATTCCCCTAATCCCACTGTCTCACAGCACTGGAAAGCTCCTGTATGATCCAGTTTCCAAGTATTCCTCACTCGTAAGGGTATAGGGAACAGCAAGGCTCCATTTTTCACTGCACCTCCAAATGAGGGTCTTCCCCACCTGCAGCTAACACCACTGCCCACTTCTGAGTCCCAATTTCCAGAGATATGGAGGTCTTATACAACAATTATTTGATGACTGATCAAGATAATCCCCTTCTCAAACACATACTTATGAATTCTGATTGCTCTAAATATAAAAGAAAAATCTCTTAAAAAAAAAAAAAATCACTGAAATTAATTCCTTTCAGCCTTCGTTAGCATTTAAGAAGCAAACACTAGAGATTTCTTCTTCCTATCCTCATATTTGTAAGAAAAACAGGAATATGGCTTAGCACATACTTAATATAACAAAACGCGTTGGAATATTCAGACTTTCCTTTTGCTTCTTCAAAAGTTGTGCTCTGCTCTGGCATCCAGCCGTATGTAGAGCCATAACTCCACTCTTGTTGTCATAACTTCTCCTCTGTCCCAGTTGCTGTTCCTCCTCAGGTACCTATGATATGGTCCCCTGCTTTTTTACCCCCATCCCAAATCTCTGCTCCTTCATGGCAAGCTCAGACTTTTTGTCCTTCGTTCAGGTACCAGCAACAGTAATTTAATCTGCTCCGTTCATAACGGCTTTTCATAGTAAGAAATACTGCTTCTTTGATCAAGTGCAAAATAATTTAAATTGTTGCAGAACGAGTCAACAGATTCCAGAACTAATCCGGTCCTGCGCCTCCCTCAGAGCAATCTTTCAAGCCACCTGCAATTCACACAGAAAAGCCACATATGTACCCATGATTGAAAGATTTCTCTTTCTCTCCTGGTGTTATACAGTAAGACTTAACTTCTGGAAGACCTCCAAAAGGTGTCCTAAAATAAATCCTAACCTGAGAACAACAATGAGCTAAATCAGTAGTGAAAGACAAACATGGTTTTGTTTTCTTATTAAAAAAAGCTTAATTCTGAGATAACTGGATCAGAGCCTCTTTTCAACGGCTCATTCTTTCTTATCGAGGATGTATTTACCTTGGATCTATCAGCCACAGGGATTGCACTTAATACCAGCTGCACTTTACCAGAGAGAAAAGGATGGTTAAAACTTTACTGATGTTCGATTCTCTATTCTGCCACGGGCAAATCACTTAATCTCCATCTCGTTTCCCCACATGCAGAGCGGAGTAACTGTAGGCAACAGAGGCACTGTAGAGGCAGAAGTTCATAGATAGTACAGTGATGGGAAGCACATAAACCCACAAGAATTCCTACTTGTGTACTCCGAGAGGAACTTTCAGGGTCTAACAACTGCCATGGAAATGCCCCAGACCAGTTAGGTTTTCCTAACGCGCCGACTGGATTCACTTGACTGGCAAGGGAGTTCAGTCTCCCATCCCCAGCCGGCTCTTGCTGCTCAGGTTACTTTTGTGAGCCTCAATTTCTCACGTTTCCACTATTTCGAGGAATGATCTGAGTCAGAATAATCTGTTTATTAAACTTAGTGAGAAACAGTCATTCTTCCATGGTGCAAGGCACACAACAAGCATCAGGAGGTGAAATGACATTTGTAAGCAAAAGCCATTTTCCCACATTTCTCAAACATCTGTCTGAATCACATCTTTGCTTTTCCTTTTTATCTCATCACAAAGGCACAGAAGAGATGCACAAGATTCCATCCACATTTATTTTAAAACAATTTATGCCAATTAGTGAAGGACCATTTCCTTCTGAAACAGGAGCAGCGATGGCAAGCAGCTACTCGTGTATTAAACGTCCACCTACAGACATCCTAAAGCCTTTCTCACAGCTTGACTTTCGCTTTCAATGTTATGTCAGTTCTTCTTTAGGTGATATTTTGCTAATTTGTCTTGAGAAACTGCCGTTCTTACTGCACCTTTGTCAGTTGCTATCCTCACCCTGCCATCATTTCCATTTACATGAACCCAGAAAAAGTATCCGCACACCATTTGTCCTACACCACAGCTCACAGCGGAGAGAAACCACAGGCCAGCACATCGCAACTAGATGGATTTTTATTTATATTGGTGATATCTCCCCTATGAAAGTTAAAGCAAAGGGATAACACCACGTCCACAAGCGATTTGCAGCATGAGGGAAGGGAGCAACAAGAAAGCAAGAGGCTGGCCAGATTGAGAAAAGCTGCTCGAGATCCTCACTGGTCCCTTGCAGCCCCCTCGCCCTGGAGGTCCGCAGCCCAGCACAGAGCCATGACCACTCACAGAGCGGTGCTGGTGACTCCAAATCACCAGGCCACACCAGCACCACGGCTGTCCCCAACAGCCTGTCCTGCCCTACTTGTAACCCCTAAAATATATAACTGCGTCTACACTGCTGTTCGTTACTAGCACGATGTTAAGAACACAGCATGCTTTACAGAAGCGTACAAAGGGAGCATCCTTCTCAGAGGAGTTTAAACATTACTAGACCATAAAGCTCTCTGTAGATTTTGGGAATATAGTCATACAAGCACACACTGGAGTAACCATATTGCCTAGTCTAGAAGAACAAGTAGAAAATTTAAAGAACTAATCATTTATATTCAGCTGCCTTTCTCTCTATTTCTCTGGTTAACTTCAGGCATCTCCCTTCACCAGTCATGGACCAGAGTATCTGGGCATTAAAATTAAACACATTAGTAGCCAGAAACCGACCTGGGATACAGTGCGGCCAATGCACTGGTGCAAGGAGCTCTCTGTAGGCAGTCACG
>NW_009611330.1:22295-22878 GCF_000690535.1 Cariama cristata
GTTGCACTAAGTTAGACCCTCTAAGTCATGTTTTCCAAGAGCCAAAACACCAGCATCAATCAAATACCTCCGCTGTGGCACCCTCAGCTCTACTGCCGCACAGAGCCAAGGAGATATATCGCAGCACTAATGCCCTCACCTGAACACTTTGGAGGCCCTGATAGCCAACCGTCACCTTGCTGGCTTCTCTTCTCCTCCTACCAGAGCAACATCTTCATCAGTGACATGGACAGTGGGATGGAGTGCATCCTCAGCAAGTTTGCTGATGACACCGAGCTAGCAGTGCGGTCAACAAGCAGGAGGGAAGAGATGGCATCCAGAGGGACCTGCAGTGCGGTCAACAAGCCGGAGGGAAGGGATGGCATCCAAAGGGACCTGGACAGACTGGAGAGGTGGGCCTGTGCGAACCTCATCAGGTTCAACGAGGCCAAGTGCAGGGTCCTGCACATGGGTCGGGGCAACCTCCAGTATCAATAGAGGCTGGGCAGAGAACAGATTGAGATCAGCCCTGAGGAGAAGGACGTGGGGGTGTTGGTTGATGAGAAGCTCAACATGACCCAGCAATGTGCGCTTGCAGCTGAGA
>NW_009611330.1:23050-23826 GCF_000690535.1 Cariama cristata
ATCCGAGGGCTGGAGCACCTCTGCTGTGAGGACAGGCTGAGAGAGTCGGGGTTGTTTGGCCGGGATAAGAGAAGGGTCCGGGGGGACCTTAGAGCAGCCTTTCAGTATTTACAGGGAGCCTGTAAGAAAGATGGGAACAAACCTTTTTGTAGGGCCTGTTGCAACAGGACAAAAGGTAACGGTTTTAAGCTAAAAGAGGGTAGATTCAGACTAGATATAAGGAAGAAATTTTTAAGAAAGATGGTGGTGAAACACTGGAACAGGTTTCCCAGAAAGATGGTAGACGCCTCATCTGTGGAAACATTCAAGGTCAGGTTGGACGAGGCTCTGAGCAACCTGATGGAGTTGAAGCTGTTCCTGCTCATTGCAGGGGGGTTGGACTAGGTGACCTTTAAAGGTCCCTTCCAACCCAAACTGTTCTGTGATTCTATAAGGATCCCTCTTCCCTCCTATCTGTTCAGATTCCTTTAACTCCTTTAACCCTACCTTTTCTTTTTGGAGAACCAAAACCAACAAAACCAAACCCCAAACGAACAAAAACATGATCCCAAAACCACAACCACACGGATATGCGAAGAAAAAAAGAAATTGAGATGATGGTTGAAAAAGTTAATTCAGGATTTAAGAGGCCTGCACTCACTTTATTGTTACGATCTTTTATGGGAAACAGACAAGATGCTCCTGGAAGGAAAGAATAGCACTTAAAAAAAAAAAAAAAAAGAAAAGATGATGAACTGGTTGGGTACAACGTGACAGAGCTTGAGACCCCAAGACAA
>NW_009611331.1:0-2585 GCF_000690535.1 Cariama cristata
AGGGAGACCCTCGGCAGGGCGGGTGAGCTCGGTCACCGTGTGTTTAGAGTACACCAAACGGAGAAAATCTGTGTACGCGTTGGAGAGCGTTGGTACACCCGGCAGTACCTGACAACAGGTACAAGCAAACACGTTTTCCAGGCGTGGAGGATGACCCCAGGCGGAGCTTGGCAAAGAGGCTTTGTGGGGCTGCAGAGGGGCCGAGCCCCAGGGTCCGCGGGTGGCTCCCGCCGTTCCCTTTGGGACCCAAGGGCGCTTGCCCGGGGGACGAGGGTAGGTGTCACCTGTGTTCTAGGCGGGAGGGACCTCGGAAGGCTCTGCAGCTTTTCACACCTCTAAGACGCTTGTACATGAATCTAAAAGCTTATAGAAAGTCCGAAAAATCTAAAATGTATGTATTGAGGCATCTCTTAGGGTTTTTTTATTGTTTTGGGGTCTGACTCTAGGAACCTACAGTGCCTTTTGCCAACACTACCATTAACAAAACAAGTGGCCTCTGTCAAAATGAAATGGGCCGCGCACCGAGCTGCGTGCCATCGCGTTGTCATGTTTCAGAACAGCAGTCAAAAGGCAACCACTGCAAACGCCCACTAGAACGACGTGTGTCTGGGGAAATGAGCTGTGGGAATCGCTTCGGGTCTGAGTCGGTTCCTGCCGCCCCCCGTGCTGGGCTCTCACAGCCACCACCCAGCGAGTGCAGACAATTCCGTCGTGGGCCTTACAGTCGCCAAAGGATCCCAACACTTGGCCTCCGTTACTGATGGAAATCTGTCTCCTCTGCAGCCAGAGCTCCCGGGAGCGGAGCCTGCCTTCCCTTCCCCAGCTCCCGCGATTCACCCCTTGACTGGCTTCTACTCAAACGTCCAACGTTACACCAACGCTAACCCAGTGCTACTGAACCACCAGAGCAGCCTCCACCTGCCAAAGCCCCTCTAACACCAGATACATCTGAGCCATCCTTTTTACTTTCTGAGACATACCGTTCAGAGCAGCCTCCACCTGCCAAAGCCCTTCTAACACCAGATGCATCTGAACCATCCTTTTTACTTTCTGAGACATACCGTGGTACGAATGAAAGCCGAAATCCTTAGGTCTGACTCGGCTGCAGTACGTTTTGGATCCAATGGTGTGGGGGTGACTCTGAGCTCTGAGCTACTTCCAGGCTCTCAGCCATAGCTCAGGGTTTCATCAGCAACAAACAGACCTCCGAAGCTGGAAACGCCATGCTGGCCTTTGTGCCAGCTGTGCCAGGAGTCCAAAGCAAGGAATATCTGTATCACAAGTATGTCAGCAACGTACAGAGTACTCTTTGGTGATCTTCTGTGCCAACCCACGGTATTTTTTCCCAGCTGTTCTGCATGCATCAGAAACATTACGATGGCTCTAAGACACAATTATTCTGTGGAATATGGAAACATGGAGAGAAATTCTGGCCACTTAAAATAATTGAGAAAACTTCAGGTGACTTCAGTTGAGTCAGGCAACAACTGTAATATCACTTCTCCCAAGTTACTAAAACATACTTCAGATTTTAAGGTTAGATAGCAATTTAAATCTTATTTACTTCACATGTGTCGGATGTTTACTTCTCTCACTTCACCACTGTGAAGGAATTCAATTGATTCCACTTTTGTTTCCAGGTAGATTTTCTGCTGTTTGCTCACTGCAATGGCCCTGCAACAAGCTTGCACATCCTCTGGCAAACAGTCACAAGTCAAGCAGTGAAGTGCCATTTTCATTGCTTTTGAAATAGGAGGGAGTTGAGAAAATGTTTCTGCTGACATTTAAGTTCTGCATTTTTTTCCCCATTCGTAAAGGAAATAGTAAGCATGTTTTCTGAGGCTGCATGGCAGGTTCAGATGATGTCTCTATTCCTTTGTATACAAAATGTAGTAGCATTTTCCTGCCTTGTTGCATGGCTTTGAAATCCTTGAAAATTAGGGTCACCCGGCACTTTCCAATGTAAGCCTTCTTTCTGTTAACTTTGCCAAATATAATGGTTTGTGCTGAATTTTTTTTGTTTCTAGGTGTTTGCTTCAAGGAGATTGTTCTTGGGTGCATTGGTCTGACATCCCTGAGAATAAACAATTTCGTTAACCATTTGTCAAATGAGGATAATATTATGCCTTTCTAGCACACAGACACCTATCAAAACTTTCCGTGATGTCTTGGTAGCATCACAGAAACTCGTTTCATGAAACCAAACCTCCTGGTTTCCCACGTGGACTTTGGGGAGTGAGTGCTAAATGAAAGCTTGAGCCGCTCACAGCCTGGAAGAGACACACGGAAATCTGGCCCAAGGATCCAGAAGAAGTAACGCTGCTGCGGGCGGTGCAGCGCGATGCGGTGCGGTGCAGCCAGGCTCGCTCTCCAGGGTCGGTTTGTCGGGGCTGTAGGTGAACCAGCCCAGGGATGCAGGTCTGGGGGCGCGGGTGCAGGCGCGGTGCTGAGCCAGCCCTGCCGCCCCGCTTCCAGGCCCGTGTCGCGTTTGGAAAAGGCTGAACTCCTCCTGGGGCGCGTGCTGGCGGGGTTACCGGCAGCGGGGGAGCAGGGCTGCCCAGGGTGGGGGCCTGAACTCAGCCAGG
>NW_009611332.1:0-1636 GCF_000690535.1 Cariama cristata
TTTAAGGTCCCTTTCAACCAAACCGTTCTGTGATTCTATGACAGCTCATCCTGGTGTGGCAGCACAGCCCAGCCCTGGGGTGCCCCATTTCCCCTCTGCGGGGGCTGGGAGGCTCCCTGGCAAGCAGCCCTCATCCCAGGAATGAAATATCTTGGGAGAAGCTGCTATAGCCTGGGGGTGCTGGGCAGGCGTGGGAACTGGCTTGGGCACCCCCAGCTCCTTTCCCCATCCTTTGCCTCCACAAAAGGCAGCTCAGCCCTGGCAGTGGGGTCCCCCCCATGTTCTGTAGCTGTTTTGCTGCTGTGCTGAACCCATCAGGGTGAGCTGGTGCTCTTTGGTTTCACTTTGGGGCTTTCAAGACCCAGTGCGATGCAGCGGTGTGCATGCTTTCAGCTCCCAGTGAGCAGGGTTAAATTGGCCTCCCTGGTCTGGAGAGAGATGTCAGGGGCTGTGGTGGGTGCGGGGCCCCACGGCGTCTCGGAGGGAAGTGCTGAGCCCAAGTGTGCGGGCACAAGGGGTTTTTCTGCGCCTGGCTTCGATCAGACATGCCCTCGCTGGCTTTTACAGGAGAAATGTTAGAAAGGGGATGGAGATGGTGCCGGTGCAAGGGGGGAGCAAGGCTGCATCCTGCAGTCCCACACAAACACGCCATCGCCTGCAGCATCGCTCAGAGCAAAGCAGCTTTAAGAGGCTTTTGGTGCCTGCACCCGTCACCCATCAGCAAGGGATTTAAATACGTAATGCCATGAAGTCTCAGGAACTTGGGAGGCTGGGGCTGTCTCTAAGCCAGAGGACAGAGTCAGCTGCGGCTTTCCTGCACCAGCAGTGAAATTGGGGGTAGGAGAAAATTGCAGGAGATGAAGCCGTAAACAAAGCTGTCAGGAACATGGCTCCTGGTCCCCGGAGAGGGAAGGCGATACCTCCCGGAGCCCGGTGCTAACTGAGGAGCCAGCCTTGGCTGGGGTGGCTGTTGTGCTGTTCCTGCTGGGAGGGCAGGCTGGCCTCAGTGGTCCCACGGGGCTCTTTCCTGCAAGAGGCTGTCAAAACAGACCCTGTCGTTGGTTAAACAGCCGGTAGGTTTGGGATGTGGTGGATTGTGAGGGCAGCTGCCGCCAGGCTCTGCTGCAAGAGATCAGCATGCTGTGGGCTGATTCCTGGCCTTGGTCGGATGCTGATGGGTTTCTGCCTTGGTTTAGTAGGAGGGAAGGCGATGGGCCTCGTGCCACAGCTTCTCCTCTGGGCACAGCAGGAGCTGGTCCAGTGCTGCCTTGGCACGTCCCCGTGTTCCCGCGGATCCTGCACTGCTGTGAGGGCAGGGGTGGCTGGCAGCTTCATCCTGCTTGGCACCTGCCCTTCTGCCCTGCCCCATGTGGGCACAACACGGCCATCGGCCCCAGTTCCAAGTGAGGGGGTTCAGGGCTGAGCCTGAGGTCCCAGGATCCCGGTGAAATCTCTTCCCCTCCTTTGCATCTCCGTGGGGCCAGGACATGGCAGGGGAGGCAGTTTCTTGTCACAGCTTGTGGTAGCCAAGCCTGGCCCCAAGCTCCCCTGTCCCATGGTTCCCCCCCACCTCACATAACCCCACGAGGCTGTGAACACCTCCCTGTTCATCCACCTATGCTCAGCTGTTCTTGGT
>NW_009611332.1:1813-2080 GCF_000690535.1 Cariama cristata
AATGATTTCATAAAGGTCCTTCTGTCCCCCTGCCGCTGGGCTTTGCTGCAGCCAGGGCCCCGCAGGCTCTCAGCCCCCCTTCCTGGGGAGTGCCGCAGCCTGACCTTTAGCACCAGACACAAAACTGCCTCCGACTTCTTCCCCTGGCTCTTCCTTCCTCCTCCACCACAACCTGGGGCACATTTGAGTGCTGGAGCCCAAGGACCCAGCTATGGGTGATCGGGGGAGAGGGATGGAGGTGCCAGGGACAGGAGACTCAGTGGGGCA
>NW_009611332.1:2132-2465 GCF_000690535.1 Cariama cristata
ATGCGAGCTTTTGTGCTGCCGGGTATACTAACCCAAATAACACGTCGGCAGAGCCCTGTGGGTGTGCTGGGGGTATGCTGCTTGGGTGGTAGATGGGGGATGCTTCCATTCCTGCAGTGGTCTCGGAGAAGACGAGCAATGCTGGCAAAGGAGGAAAGGCATCGTGTTGGGGGAGAAAGGCTGGAGCTGGGCTCCTGGTCCTTGCCTTCCTCTCTGCCCTTCAAGCACTGAGCAAGGGCACTTCCTTGGCCCAGCGTTGCAGGGCTGGGAGGCACAATCGGGCCCCTGTCTCTGTTGGGGGGGGGGGTCTCTCAGGTCATGCCGCTGGGGCCT
>NW_009611332.1:2485-5219 GCF_000690535.1 Cariama cristata
TACCCGAGGGGGATGTTAAGGCAAAATGTGCGTGTTCCCTTCCCAGCTGTGGGACCAGATTTGCTCCTAGGGGCTTCAAAGCATCTCCCGTCCTGCTGGCTAGGGGTTTGGGGATTTTTTTTTTGAGGGTGGGGGAGGGGCGGGTGGAGAGGCACCTCTTTTGTGCTACCCGTTCTCTTGTCTTGTGGACAAGTTGCTCCAGATGTTCCCTGTGGGCTCTGGAGTTGCAGCACCTTCTGCCATGCTCGAGTTGTTTTCCCAGCGGCAATCAGAGTGCGCGGGGGGGGTGGCTGCAAATGTGCCTGCTTTTGGGGGACTGGGAAAGCCTTATCTGCAGTATGGGTGCACCAGTACTGGGGTGGGACTGGGACATGGGAACATCACAGGGGCACCTGGGAAAGGGCGAGACCCTGTGGGTGTGATTCACTGGCCTGGGAGGAAATGGGAGCCTCAGGACCAGGGTGCAGAATTCAGAGGGGGACTATGTCAGTCTATCTGACCCATGGCATCTCTGTGCCCCTGCAGGATCAGGCCAATGGCCCATCAGGCCCAGAGTCTCCTGGCAAATGATGGTTTCCTATCACTTTTCCAGTAATTGCGGATGCTGCTGCTGAGCTGGTGGTTTTGTGCCTGTTCCCACGGAGTCGAAGGGGAATGGGGGCCCTGCTGGGGTGTGCATCAAGTCACAGGTGCTGCCACGTGTTTCCTTGTGCTGCCCACCCCGCTGGGGCTTTTGGGATCCTGCACCCCTTTGCGGGTGACTGTCCTGGGTCTGTTGTTTGCAAACATCCTCATGGTGTTTCCCAGCCTCTTCTCTTGGGCAGATCCAGCACGGAGCTGATGGCACTGCCAGTGGCTTTATGGGGGTGAAGGAGGAGTCCAGGGAGATCCCAAACTTGGTCCGTTCCTGCTTCCCTCTAGGCTGGGTAAAGCATGATCCTGTACTTCTCCCAGGCCCTGCTGGTCTCTGCCCACTGCTTTGGGCTGGGTGTCCCTGGGTGCTGGGTCCCTGTGCAGGCAGCGTGTCCCTCATCCCCAACCTGTGGTGGGTCTTGGTGCAGAGCAGATGGCACGGCTCAGCGCCGGTGTGCTCCTGCCAGAGCTAATGAGCAGCACGTGGCAGCTGCCAAGGCCTGATTTAAAGGTTTCCCTAAGCCTGGGAAAGTCTGGAGCAGAAGGATTAGGGGGGGCCCAGGGGGTTCTGGGGTCCAAGGCAGCAGGGTTTGCCCTGCATAGGAGCAGGCTGGGCAGCCAGGAGCTGGGCAAAGCCAGCACATCCATGTGGCAGATCTGTATTGGGGTTGCTTCCTCGGGGAATGGATGTTGGGTGGATGGCATGTCCCTCCACTAAGCCATGTCCAGCACACCTCCATGCACAACCCAGCTCTGAGGGGACCTGCCTGTCCCCAGGTTGCTGGTGCTGGGAGGACTGGGAACCCAGAAGCCAGGGAGCTCTGTCTTGCCCCTGGTGCTGGTCCAGCTGTGCTGGCTATGGCACCCTCGGCTTTGCCAGTGTTTGGCTGGAGCACAGGCAACAATCATGTGGCGCGGGTGGCCGAGTGCATGGCATGGGTGGCTCTGCAGGCAGGCTGAGCCCAGCGCTTTCCCGTGTTGCGCTCACTCCTGCTAGGAGGTAGCTTGCTGTATCTCTTAATTGGAGCGTTTGCTGACCAGACCTGGCAGTCCCCAGGGAGCCTGATTCAATTGTCTCTGATTGCTGAGCCGCTTCCCTGCCACGGTAATTAAATGCTTAACTTTGGCTTGATCTGGGTCCAAAGCAACCTGTGTGCAAACAGCGAGTCCTTGGCAGCCAGCCCTCTCCTGGGACCCCGTGCTTAGGGGGAAATGGGGTGGAGGGCATTCCCTTCCCCAGCAAGGGAGCAGATCCCCCCCATGGGATCAAGCCGTGATGTGCTGAGGCCTGGGGAGCTGCTGTTTGCTGGTGAGGGTCAGCAGCCCCACACTCACTGCGCTGGCCTGGAGATATGGGAAAACCTGGAACACTTTGCTCTGGTCTTACCCTGGTAATGCTGGCAGCACCCAGCTGCATTGGGGAGCTGCTTGGCCAGGCTGGGTGCCCCGTACATGGCCACGCTGCACCCCATGTGCCACACGTTGTCTTGCCTGTTGGGTGCCTGGGGTGTCCTTCACCTATAGGATGTCCTTAGGGAGCAGAGGACAACGTTAGAGCTGCTCTCCTCCTGGATGCCCTGTGCTGCTGGGTGGGATTGCAGGGCAGCAGCAAAGCACGGAGGGCAGGTTTGGGGCAGAGGAGAGCAAAGCATGGGGGGAGCAGAGGGGGTAGCAAGGCTGGCAGATGGGCTACGTGTGAGTCGGGGCTGTCTGGCAGATGCTCGTGCAGCTCTGATGCTGGGGAGGCTGGAGGGAGGGTGAGCAGGGTGAACGCGGGTGACGCAGGGAGTGGGGATGGGGCAATGGGGGGAGTGGGGATGGGAGCAGGGCGAATGCAGGTGATGTGGGGATGGGGGTGGGGACAGGAGTGGGGTGAACATGGGCAATGCAGGGATGGGAGTGGGGTGAATGCAATGTCGTGTGGGGAGGGGAAATGGGGTGAATGCAGGTGATGTGGGGAATGGGGTGATGTGGAGACAGGAGCGGGGTGAACACAGGTGATGCAGGGAGCAGAGATGGGAGTAGGATGAATGCAGGCAATGTGGGGAACAGAGCCAGGTGCTGCCTGGGCTTGCCCAGCCCGCTTGTCTTGGCAGGCACA
>NW_009611332.1:6052-6616 GCF_000690535.1 Cariama cristata
AACTGAGGCAGTCAGTTGAGGAGGCAGGGGGACATGAGGACATGAACTGCTGAGTTCATGTCAGTCGAATTGTGTCTTCCTGCGCAAGGAAACGGCCTCCCTTCAGTGCACGGGGGGGCTGAGTGGTATCTGCTGGTGGATGCAGCCCTGACTTAGGGATACTGGCTGTGCCCAGTGTGGTGAACCCCATCCTCTCCACTGGTTGCAGGGTTTGAGATGCTGGGATGGGCACATCTCTCCCCAGGGGGGCTGCTTCTGCTGGGGTAGAGGGATCCCCAAGCCGACCTTACCAAGGGCTGCTTGTGGGAGCTGACTGCCCCGTGGTGCCCATCCAGCGCTTGGCTCCCAGCCTCGCTCGGCTGCCGCTCCATCAGCCAAATGCCGAACAACTTGGCCTTTGTGCTTGCCGCTGAAGCTCCCTGTCCCTCGGGGTGTGGGACCTGTTCCCCCCTTTCTCCCAGATGCTCGGTCACCCTGACAGCCCAGCCGTGGAGACGGTGCTTTCACAGCCTGCCAACCCAGCAGGGAAAGGAAGGAGAGTGATGGAGAGGCTCCCGGCCGAGG
>NW_009611332.1:6681-13706 GCF_000690535.1 Cariama cristata
CCGGGCCCGCCCCCTGCCACATCACTTGTCATCATCCCAGCGAGAGCTGCTGGTTTGGGAAGGAGCACTCTCCACCCCTGCCTGTGCCTCTGTCTCTGTCTGTGCATCCATCTGCCTCCCAACTATGTGTGCTGGGTGCCCGGGGCTGGGAAGTGTCCAGATTTGCTTGGTAGGAGCACTTGGCTGAGACCGTACAGCTCTGGCCTGGATGCTCAGACTCTTGTCGCTGTCCCTTCACAGTGAGCTGAGCATGGTGGGGATGGAGGTGGTGACTGGGCTTGTGGTGCTGCTGGCTTTCTCCTGCCTGGATGTGTTGCCTGTGTCAAGGCCAGTTTATCAGCATGGGCAGGAGGGAGATGGAACTGGTGCTGATCATCTTGCTGGCCCCAGGGCAGCCTGTGTCGTCCCCATGCCACCTTCGAGCAGGAGAAGCAGTCACCTGTGCCAGCGTGGGGGTGGCTGGGCACAGGCTGCTCCGTAGAGCTGGGACTCGGGTCCGCTCCTGTGTGAGCTGCGTGGTGGTGAGGCAGCACCCCACTGATTAAGTGCTGGTTTATTTTGGTTGCTGCTTAGCAGATAAGGCCCTAATTGCCACATAAGTGTAGGAGCCTGTGCCATGGGCTCCCAGGGGATCAGCCGGGCTCTCTGTGGGTGTCCCAGCCCTTTAGGACAGGGCACCGTGGCATGTTTGGCTCTGCAATGGGTGCTGGTGTTGGGCACAAGCTGTCCTTCTGACTGGTGGCCCATGACCAGGCACAGAGCAGGTTGGCTGGCTGTGTCCAGATGCAGGTGAAGGAATGAAGGAACAACTCCATCGTCCTGCAGATTGGGCCCTGACAACATCACACCCAGTTCTTGTGGACCCGTGGACAGACAGGACATGTCCAGCATCTTTTTTGGTAAATGTAGGGAGAAGGAGTGCCAGAACACACTCAGGTGGTAACTTTACGACCACCGAAGCTGCTGATCTCTGCAGAGCAGGGAAACTGAGGCACAGCAGGGAAACTGAGGCAGAGCACAGCAAGCAGTGCCAGGTCCCCCAGTGTCACCTGGTGGGGTCGGGGACAGGGCCAAGGAGAGAGCCTGTGCTGGCTCTGCAGATGCTTATGTCATGTTTGGCTTGAAAGCTGGCGGAAAAGGACGTGGGGGTGTTGGTCAACAGCCGGCTGAACATGAGCCAGCAGTGTGCCCAGGTAGCCAAGAAGGCCAGTGGCATCCTGGCTTGTATCAGCAATGGTGTGGCCAGCAGGACCAGGGCAGTGATCATCCCCCTGTACTCAGCACTGGTGAGACCGCACCTCGAGTGCTGTGTTCAGTTCTGGGCCCCTCACCACAAGAAAGCCCTTGAGGGGCTGGAGTGAGTCCAGAGAAGGGCAACGAAGGTGGGGAAGGGTCTGGAGCACAAGTCTGATGGGGAGCGGCTGAGGGAGCTGGGGGTGTTTGGTCTGGAGAAGAGGAGACTGAGGGGAGACCTGATCGCTCTCTACAGCGACCTGACAGGAGGGGGTAGCCAGGTGGGGGTCGGTCTCTTCTCCCAAGTAACCAGTGACAGGACAAGAGGAAACGGCCTCGAGTTGCACCAGGGGAGGTTTAGATGGGATATTAGGAAAAATTTCTTCACTGAAAGAGTTGTCAATCGTTGGAACAGGCTGCCCAGGGAAGTGATGGAGTCCCCATCCCTGGAGGCATTTAAAAGACGTGTAGATGTGGTGCTTGGGGACATGGGGTAGTGGTGGGCTTGGCAGTGCTAGGTTAACAGTTGGACTTGATCTTAAAGGTCCTTTCCAAGCTAAACGATTCTATGATTCTATGCTTGGAGGAGGTATTGTGGTGCCTGGGCATGACTTGAGCTATACGTGAACACCTACCTGGCACAACCAGGGTCTTGCGTTGCACAGTGCCTGGCATGGTGATGTTCCTCCTGGGAGGGCAGGGACGGGACCTCCCGGTGGGGAAGAGCTGGGACAGTCAGATGCTGGGGGGCAGGAGGAGCAGCTGCACTGACCTAGGGAAACCCTCTGTGATGTCTCTTTGTGGCCACATAAATCTCCTGTGATGCTGGGTGGCATCTCCGTGCCATCCCATATGGGGCTGTGGCTGCTGGTGCTCATCCCTGACCTCCTGCTCCACTTCTCCCACTTTTGTAGTGAGGGTTCATAGCATTCGCACACCAGCTGACAGCAGCTCCCAAGGACATCCCTGCGTGATGGCCAATTGCCTGGAGAGCAGGATGCTCCTGTGGGGTTCCTACATCTCCAGTCACTCTGGGGAGATGGGACAGCACTGGGGAGCATGTTGAGGAGTGGTTCCCGCCACATGTCCCCTGGCTGTGAGAGCCATGGTGAGTGATGGGGTCCCTTGGGTGCTCGGAGCTGGCTGGGCAACGAAGTTTGGGGAGTGGAAGTGAGGGAGATACTGGTGTTGGCATGTGGACAGCTGGAATAGCTCAGCATGGCCAGGCTCGAGATGGGTCCCCAAATACCCTCTGGAAAATTCATGTGTGCACACTCCTTCAACGCTGCTGTCATCTTCTTTTCCAAACCCACATGCACATATTTAATCACCTGGGGGAAGAGGGGGGAAGAAAGAAATATTATGCTGAAAACCCTGTTCTCATTTTTCTTGACAGGAAAAAAAAATTTCCAAAAATACCATGGTTCCAGTTTGTTCCTCTGCCCGTTCCCTGGGGACACTGTTGCTGTGCATGTCTGGGGTGGGGTGGGGAGGGGAGGGAAGTGCATCATGTTGGTCAAAAAATAATTGAAGCTGGGGTTAATTTTCCTGGAGGAGGGTGGGACCCTGGGAAGCTGATGGGAGCAAGTCTAGGGCTGAGCACATCAGAAGCTGCTTTCTATTGTGGCTTTTTGAGCTAAATATACCCACGGACACACATAGCTGTTCCCACACGTCTGCTGAGCAGGCTCCCGGCGGGGTGAGTGAAGTGCTCGTGCTACCTCCCACCCCGTCAGGGACACCCTGTCCCCCCAAACACAGTGGGTTTTGGCCCTCCCAGGCTTTGCTTGCCACCAGTCAGGCTGGCGAGGAGCAGTGGTTCATGCAGAGCCCCAACCTGTAAAGTGTCTGCTGCGGTCTCTGCGCCGGTTTGCCAGCGATGTGGCTTTGGAGGAATTAATAGCCGTGCTTATGAAGCACCCAGGGAGGGGAGATGTGCAGTCATTAGCTCTAATGAGAGCTGTTTGCCATGGCACTTGGCTCTGCGCTCCCTCTTTCTCCATGAGTCCCCCAGGACCATCAGCTTCCCACAGCTGGCACATCTACCAAAAGCCGGAGCTGCTGCAGCCCTGACACGCACCAGTGCCTGCACCGAAGCAAAGCCATGTCTGCACGGGTCCAGCCATTCCCTATCCAATTTTTTTGGAGGGGGGTTGAGTGTGGTGGATGGGGATGTGGTGGGTTGGTTGTGCATGCTGCCAGAGCCAGGACCCCAGCACAGCCTCGCCTGTCCCCTTCCCATCTGCTCAGTCCATGGCTGGGGACAGTCATCAAGCTGGGTGGTGGTTTGGTTTAGATGGTTGTTTTGGTGCTGGGACTGTCTCGTCATGTTTTTGCATTTTGCATTTCAAGCCTTTGTAACTGCAGTTTGATCTCACTGCCTCTCGAGCGAGCACGGCCGACTGCAACACATCACAGCTGCCTGCCCGTATCCTGGCAGTCCCCGGCAGGGCTGCTTCGATGTATCGATCCATGTCTACGTGCAGCCGAGAGCTCACTGCCTGGCCGCGGGCATCGCGGTGAATGAGCCAGCATAGGCATGGGGCGGCTGGCTGGCCCCATGTGGGCCATGCTGGGCTGTATTCAGCTGTTGGTGCAAGGGCAGTTGTAAGTGCAGGCTGCGTGTTGTTACAGAGTCTGCCTGTGCTGTGGTACCCAGCCCTGTCTGTCACCTCGGTGGTGGCTGGTAGCATCGCTGGGATGCACGAACCTCTTTTCTCAGCCACAAATGGATCAAGGTTGTTGCTGGGTGCAGGAGTTGAAGCATCCCCTACGCTGTTTGCTTCACACTGCAGGCAGAGGTGCTGCCGGTCCCCTGCCCACAGCAACCACGGTTCCAGCATGAGCCACACTCCCATCTTCAGGACCAGGCTTGCGTCCCCCAGGACCGGGGTGAGCCCCGAGTCTGCCTTCAGCCTGCTTCTCTTCCTGCAGGATCCGTCCCCAACTATCCAAAGAGAAAATAGAAGGATGTCACATCTGCACCTCGGTGACACCCGGCGAGCCTCAGGTGCTGCTGGGGAAGGACAAGGCCTTCACCTATGACTTCGTCTTTGACTTGGACACATGGCAGGAGCAGATCTACACGACATGCGTGGGCAAGCTCATCGAAGGCTGCTTCGAGGGCTACAATGCCACTGTGCTGGCGTACGGCCAGGTACGTGCTCTGCCTGCACCTTAGGCTCTGGTGTGGGCATTGGGCTCTCCTGTGGGGTGCTGGGGATGCTGCGATGGCACATGCAGAGGTTAGGGAAGGTGAGGGGATGTATAAGCTCCTAGGTGTGGAGGGCACAGAAAGTCGTCCCTGGGCTGGGTGAGAGCTGGGCAGGGGCTGGCATTGGATAGGAGGAGAGGGAGGCTGGGCTAGGGTGGGAGCCTGGGAGCCAGTGTGGTGATGGGGATCAGAGGGGCTCAGCAGAGGCATTTGGAGAGCCTGGGGTGGCAAGGGAGGAGGTTTGGGGCACATTGGGCAGAGCTGAGCCTGGGAGGGCCCAGCCAGTTCCCACCTTGCTGCCCCTTCGCAGACTGGCGCAGGGAAGACGTACACCATGGGCACTGGCTTCGACATGAACATCTCTGAGGATGAGCAGGGCATCATCCCGCGGGCCATCGGCCACCTCTTCAGTGGCATCGAGGAGCGCAAGCGGGTGGCGCAGAGTCAGGGCGTGGCAGCACCCGAGTTCAAAGTCAGCGCCCAGTTCCTGGAGGTGAGTGACAGCAGCTCTGGGTGACACCGTGGCCCTGCCCTGTTTTTTGCTCAGCTCCCGTGTCCCGGGCTCCTCGAGTCCTCTATGTCCTGGCTGCTCACCAGCTGAGCTGGACCCCACAGCATGCATGTGGCTGGGGATGTGTGCCAGGGCAGAGGACACTCAAAGCACCTAAATGTTGTTGACCTCACGATGGTGACAAACTGGGATGGCATTTTCTTGGCTACAGGGAGCCCCCTCCATGGGGAAGGGGCTTATGCCTTGGTCCTCTGGAGATTCAGGGTGGGCTTTGGGCTCACTCCTGTCTGAGGTCAAGGATAGCAGCATAGCTGCTCCCCTGGGTCTGGACTAGTGTTCCCAGTGAAACAAGGAGAGGAAAAAGTGCCATTCTTGTGGGGATTTGAGGAAGGGCTGTGTTATTTCCCATGTCCTTTGCTGTGTCTTTGACCTTGAGAATACTTCTTTGCATCCTCTCCCGCCTCTGCTTTGGCCTCTCCATTTCAAAAGTCTCTTCTATTAACTGCTTCTTTCCCTGGAGAAGTTTGTCCCAGAATGACTGTGGACCTTGTGTGTCTGCAGTGGTTTCCCTGCGGGCTGGTCCTGGGGTGAAAGTGCAAAGAAGTTCAAGATGGGAACTGGTTTAAGGCCCTGGTGAGAAAACATAGGGTGGTGTTGAGCAAAGCAGAGCTCGTGAACAAACTTCATCTCGTTGGTGTCCCAATCTGGGGTACAGCCCAGAGGAGACAGAGAGACCCCGTGCTGTGATCTTGCCTCCACATGGCTTTGGTGGTCATATCACATCTGGGCTCTTCCAGGTGCTCGTGGCCTGGAGAGGGGAAGCAGTGCCCAAAGTCACCTCCTAGCTTGGAGGGCTGACCTCCTTGCTAGAGAAATCCTTCCTAATCTTCCCATCGGCAGAGCCCTTGTTAGCTCCCCTGGTGCTGTTGTATCCGGCCACATCTTTCCCTCCCCACCACTCAGCCTGTCCAAGATCCTGGCTGCCTTCCCATGCATCTTCGTCCTCGTGGGGCTCCACTCCATGGAGTGGGATGGAAATGGGGACAATCTCCTGCCTGCTCTGAAGTCCTTCTGGGGGATGACCCTTGTCAGGCTTTCTCCCTGCTAGAGAGTCCCCTAACCCTGTTGGAGCCGGGGCATATTCCTGCTTTCCCTGGGCTATGGGATCGGATACTGGCCTTCAGCCCAATGTGTGTCCCCTCACCCTATGCATCACACTTCCCTTCCCTCTCAGCCACCTGTATCTGCCCTCTAGGAGATCCTCTGCTATTCAGCTATAGTTTCTCTTGCCTCAGTTTCTCCCTCGGTTTGGGATGACCCAACATTGCCCCAAGGAGCTGGGTGACCTGTTAGCTGGGGTTTGGACATGGGAAGGATGAACACTGGGGAGGGGATGCCTGTGCTGCCTCTGTCCCAGACCATCCTAGGAAACATCTCTGCAGACCCAGAGGTCCAGAGCAACCTCAGGGCCACCTGGGGGTAACAGAGCAGTGGCCTTGCATGGAATCACAGCAGCTGCCATGGGAATTTCCTGTAGCTTTTTTCTCTCTTTGCCACTCAGGGAGGGTTTTGTGGCAATAATGACTCTCTTGTGCCAGCGTGGGCATGGGGTCACATCAGGTGCTGGTTACCAACCCTGCTGTCCTGGCAGTGGTACAGGATTTGGCCCTGCTGATCCCCATCCTGTGACTTTCTTCCTGGGAGCAGGCTGTCAGAGCGAGGTTTAAAACCTTGGCGGAGCCTGTTTGTACCTGGGGTGGCCAGGGACAGATTAACCTGATCCGCTCTGCTGGCCAGGAGCCTGCGGTCCTCAGGTGATCCTGCTCTTTGCATTGGGACGTGGGTGCAGAGAGGGTGACGTGTGGCATTGAGTGGTGGTGGCGGGGGGAACAGACGGGCAAGGGTGTGCCTCCACCCTAGGGTCAGAGAGGATGCTGCAGGGTCAAGATATGGATGGGAGCATTCTCTGTCAGCTCTGGGTCCTTAGGGTTTTCCCTGCATGTCCAGCACCCCCTTGTCCCTTCTCCACCCAGCAGAGGTGACCTCAGGGAGCTGTGGTGGCAGAGC
>NW_009611332.1:13756-22316 GCF_000690535.1 Cariama cristata
AGGCCAGGGGGATGTGTAGCTCCTGGGTGTCTGCTTGGGCTCTGGGGACAGGGCTGTGAAAGTGTCCTGGTTCCCACGTAGCTGCTTGTGTGGGCCAGAAACAGGACAGGGTCGGGCAACCAGAACCAACCCAGACTGCAGCTCAAGAGCTTCGTGGGGCAGACAGGCACATGTATGCACACCTGTGCACACACGTGCACACATGCACCGTTCCTTCTGGGCATCCTGTCCTAGCTGGGTACCCGTGCAGGCATGTCAGAGCTTGCCTGCACACCAGCTCTTCGGTCATCCTTGCTTAAGCACACACGTGTGCGTGAACACACATGCACGCCCAACTGTGCGGCCTGTCCTCCTGGCTCTTGGGACTGCAGCAGCGGGAAGGCAGAGGGCAGCTCCTGTCAGTCCCGCTGTGCCAGGCTCTAGCGGCCTCCTGCTTACTACTACTCACCCCACACCTTCTTCCCCACTCAGCTCTACAATGAGGAGATCCTGGACCTGTTTGACAGTGCCCGTGACCCTGACGCACGCCACCGCAAATCCAACATCAAAATCCATGAGGATGCCAGCGGGAGCATCTACACCACGGGGGTCACATCACGCCTTATCAGCTCACAGGATGAGGTGGGTGTAGGATGGGGCAGACATGGAGGAGGGATGGGAGCTGGGTGCCTACTAGCCAGGGATGTGCTATGTGGGGACAGCCAGGCGAGGTGGGGTTCTCACCTGGGATGGGACAGAGCAACCCTGGGGTGATGCAAGGAGAGGCGGGTGTGCCTGCTGGGCTGTGGCAGGGTATGGTCCTGACTCCCTAGAAGGGTGCTTCAAGGTTTCATTCTTCCCTGCCCCATCTCGCTGTAGCTGATCCAGTGCCTAAAACAGGGGGCTCTTTCCCGTACCACCGCCAGCACCCAGATGAACGTGCAGAGCTCTCGATCCCACGCCATCTTCACCATTCACCTGTGCCAGATGAGAGTGTGCACCCGCCCGGAGCTGGTGAGATGTGCTCCTGCCTCATGGCTGGGCTGTTCCTGGATCTGATACCTAGGCAGTGTGTGGGGGTCCCTTGCAACGTAACATCCCAAGTAACAAGCGATAGGACAAGAGGAAATGGCCTCAAGTTGTGCCAGGGGAGGTTTAGATGGGATATTAGGAAGAATTTCTTCACTGAAAGGGTTGTCAAGCATTGGAAAAGGCTGCCCCGGGAAGTGGTAGAGTCACCATCCCTGAGGTATTTAAAAGATGTGTAGACGTGATGCTTAGGGACATGGTTTAGTGGTGGGCTTGGCACTGCTAGGTTTACGGTTGGAGCTGATGATCTTCAAGGTCCTTTCCAAGCTAAGCGATTCTATGATTCTGTGAAAGGGGAGAGGATTTGAAGTCTTGCAAAGAGAGGCAGGGCTTTGTCTTTCTTCTTTCCAGTCATAGCCAGCCTTAGCATTTAATAGGAGCTGAGGTCTGCCCTGGAGCAGCCCCGTCCAAGGCAGGGACAGTCTGGCCCAAGCGATTGCCCAAAGCAAGCTGCTGTTGGTACCCTTTCCCCCATCCATGAAGGGCTGGATGCGGAGGGTGAATGCTTGGACTTTTGCTGATGTCCGAGTGTGGCCAAGGGAGCTCCTGCCCGCTCTGGATCTGTGGTGGTAACTCTCTCCATGTGTGCCTGGCTGCAGGTGAACGGGGAGGTGACCACTCTCCTGGATGGTGCCCAACCCACCACCGAGTATGAGACCCTCACGGCCAAGTTTCACTTCGTAGACCTGGCTGGCTCAGAGAGGCTGAAGCGAACCGGTGCTACTGGTGAAAGAGCGAAGGAAGGCATCTCCATCAATTGTGGGCTGGTATGGCCCTGGGTACCAGCATGCAAGGGGAGGGGGGGATGCAGGGCCTGCCTGGGGGAGCCTGTGACACCTTTGGGTCCTGCTTGGAGCTTCTCTTGGCTGTTGGGGTTGCTGCTCTCTCTGCTGGGGTTTATGCTACCTGGTCTGGCAGGCAGGAATATGCATGATCCAAAATGCCAGTGGTGAGGGCACAGCTCTGCTGCTGAGGGCAGGACTATGGGGAGGGCTACAGCTGGGCACAAGGCTGCAAGTCCCCAAAAGGTCGAGGTCTGCTAACTTGAGCTTAAAAAAACTCCAGGGCTCGATGCCGCTCCTCAGTGCACGTGGGAGAAAGGCACAGCCCAGAGAAGTGGGGCAAATGCTGAGACTGGCAAGGGAAGCACCATGCCTCACCTCTTTACCCTAAACATGTGCCACAGCATGCGACTCAGGCCTGATGTGCTGGCTACGTGACAGCTGTATTCTCAGCAGGGGCTGAATCTGGGGGGACACCTTTCCTTTCTGTTGGTAGCTGGCGTTGGGGAACGTCATTAGTGCCCTCGGAGACCAGAGCAAGAAAGTTGTGCATGTGCCCTACCGTGACTCCAAGCTCACCCGCCTGCTGCAGGATTCTCTTGGGGGCAACAGGTAAGGGGGTCCCAGGCCAGGGCTGAGCCCTGGGAGAGGATTGCAGGGGCTGTCCCCCTGCAAATAGGGCCAAGGGTCTATGGAGCCATGTAGGAGCTATTTCAGGACTCAAATGCTTCGTGGGTTGCCTGGTGGGGAGCGGGGAGGGGATGCCTCCTGGTAGGCAGTGCATGACTTTGCAGATGTAAAGACCTTGGCTATTCATGAGTCCCAGGCAGAATTAGCCAGCTTTGGCAGAATTAGCTGGTGCAAAACACTCTGGAACCCGTGCAAATCTGGGACTTGGCAAGTGGTGTTGCCCAGCATGCGATGGATTGAATTCCTTACCTGCTTTGGGGGTACTTCCCTGAAGAGCCCATTCTTCCCCAGCAATCCTGGTGTGTGGGGGCTGGCTGGTGGTGGTTGGCTTTTCTCCATACTGTGTGATGTGTTGCTCATGGGGTCTTGTTGGTGCTCTGCTCTGGGAGGGACTGAATCCAGTTTATACCTTGGTTATAAAACACAGAAGGACCTAGGATGGGTGTCTGGGGGCATGTGGCCTGTGCTGCGTCCCAGGTCTCCAGGTGCCGAGTTGGCACAGGGTGGGGGAAACTGTCCTTTCATCCTGACCTTCACCTCCCCAAGTCAAACCATCATGATCGCCTGCGTGAGCCCATCTGACCGGGACTTCATGGAGACCCTGAACACGCTCAAGTATGCCAACCGGGCTCGCAACATCAAGAACAAGGTGGTGGTGAACCAGGACAAGACAAGTCAACAGATCAGTGCCCTGCGGGCTGAGATCGCCCGCCTGCAGATGGAGCTGATGGAGTACAAGGCAGTGAGTGGTCAAGTGAGGCTGCAGAGGTGGGATGGAGGCAGGAGCAGAAAGCCTCCTCCTTGTATTTGAATTGGGTTGGTTTTAGCGGGAAAGACCCCCCTGCCTATCACGCTCTGCCCCTATTGATAGGGGTAATTGCTACGAGAGGTCAGGAGGCTTGGGAGACAGGGGCTCAGCTCCTGCCCTGTCACAGGCAGGACCTTGGGCAGGTCTCTGGGGGATGCTAAGGCAGGGAGAAGTCTTGAAGCATCTCTCACCCTCTGCCTGTTGAACTCAGGCCTTCCTGGTCCTTAGATTTGTCCCTGTCCCTGCTTTGGTGGCTGGAGCTGCCCCCAGGGATGCAGTGGTAGGCCCCCATCTCCCAGCTTGCCCTGCAGTCATGGACTCCTCTCCTGTCCCCACAGGGTAAGCGGGTCATCGGGGAGGATGGCTCAGAGGGATACAGCGACCTTTTCCGTGAGAACGCCATGCTGCAGAAGGAGAACAGTGCCCTGCGCATGCGGGTGAAGGCCATGCAGGAGGCCATTGATGCTATCAACAGCAGGGTCACCCAGCTCATGAGCCAGGAGGCCAATCTCATGCTGGCCAAGGCAGGTGAGGCTGGGCTAGTGTGTGGCATGGTGGGTCAGCCCAGCCAGCGTAGCTGGGATGGGTGCTGCAGTACAGTCCCTGTCTTGCCTTGATCCATCTGCGCTTCTGCTCCTCCAGGTGATGGTAATGAAGCCATTGGTGCCCTCATCCAGAATTACATCCGTGAGATTGAAGAGCTGAGGTGAGCCAGGCATGAGGTCTGGTGAGTCACCTGGGTCCCCAGGCCAGTGGGTGCTGTGGTGGGGTCTGAGCCCAGGTATGGCTCACAGCTCCGTGCCTCCAGCATCACTGGGGTGAGTCATAAGCCCTGATGGAGTAACAGCTGACTACATTGCTGCTACACTGGGGCTGTAGGAGTCCTGGTCTTGGTGCCGGGCCATTGTCATCCTTTGTGTGGCCATTGATGGAGGCAGAGATGCTGGCAGGAGTGCCTGGTGTCTCCTAGGGACTGCTGGCTCCCCAAAGCTGGGTCCATCCCAGTCTCTTGCGCAGTCGTGGGACCCTGACTTGCAACATCCTGACCTTCTGAGCCAACGTGAATGGGAATGGCTTTGTGGTGACTCTGTCCCTGGTTCACACCATCCTAAAATCAGGCAAGATCCCCTCCTCCGGGGACAGTGGGATGTCCCTTCTTTGACCACATACTATCTCCACTCCCTAGGACGAAGCTTCTGGAGAGCGAGTCCATGAACGAATCTCTGCGTCGCAGCCTCTCACGTGTCTCTGCCCGGCCCCCCTACTCTGTGGGCTCATCCCCAGCATCGGGCTTGGCTGGCCTGTGCAGCCCTGCTGCTCCAGTGGAGACAGAGGCCTCTGATGTCCTCCGACGGGCCAAGCAGGACCTGGAGCGCCTGAAAAAGAAAGAGAGGAGGCAGAGGAGGAAAAGGTGAAGGCAGCTGCTGTGCAATGTTGGGAAGGGGGAAGCTGCATGTCGGTCCCTCTCTGTCCTTGTGGGGTTTTGAGTATCCTGCTTCTCCCATCCATGATGAATCCAGAGCACCGAGGCAGAACCCAGATGCCTGGGTTCCCCTCCTAGCGCTGCCTTGCCCTTGGTCTCCTTTTCACCCACCACACGAGCCCAGAGGCTGTTTCCACCAAAGGGTCCAAAAGCAGGAGGCAAGGGGAGCCCCAGCAGGACCCATCCCTGGGCTCCCCCATGCTGGGGCTCACCAGAGCCCCTCTGCTCTCCCCAGCCCGGAGAAGGAAGCATTTAAGAAGCGGCAGAAACTGCAGCAGGACAACGGGGAGGAGACGGATGAGAATGAGGTGGAAGAGGTGAGCAGGCTTCATGCTCATACTGAGGCGGGTGTTTGGATATGGAGCATTGTCATTGCCCTATGTGGGAGAGGAACCAAGCCCAGCCTGGCCCTGCAAGAAGGCTAGTGGGGTTGTGAAGCTGAGGACTCCATGCTGGAGTCAGGGGGAGCTGGGTGGTCCCCAGCCAGCCCTGCCGTGGAGCAAGGAACCCACATCTTTTGGGGCTTGATTAATAAGTGTAGGTGAAGGGCAGGTTGGGCAATGCAGTGCTACTCAGCTGGGAGGGGATGGATGCAAAGATGGATGGGGAACAGAGCTGGTCCTCTCAGCAGTGTACGCTGGAGGTCCAGAAACAGTGCTGCAGCCCCTGGGCATCCTGTGGGGGGGGAGGCTGAGTCCCGATGTGGGGGCCGCAGCCCATTGCTGTGGGGTGAGCTCATGTTTGGAGGAGGGAAGAGCTGCAGAGAGAAGGGCAAGGCCATGCTGCAAGCTGAGGTTAGGCACTCATCTCTTAGGAGGAGGAGGAGGAACAGGACGAGAGCGGCTGTGAGGAAGAGGATGGACGTGAGGATGAAGATGAGGACTCAGGCAGTGAAGAGAGCCTGGTGGACTCGGACTCGGATGCAGAGGAGAAGGGTAAAGTGTGGAGCCATGCGTACAGCCCAGGGTATGGGGGTGCATTTGCTGGTGTCCCCTGGCACTGAGCTCTGGTCCTGGGAAGGGAGAGACCTCTGGAACGCCGTGGCCACATCTCCTTTGGGGGCTTGGAAAAGCACCAGGGTTGCTGCACGGAGTCTCCAACACTCCTTGGGGTGCTGTTGCTCCCCAGCAACAGGGGTTCCCATCGGCTCTCTCTGCCCTCCCCTTGTCCTGTGGCTCAGTGGGGTTGTGGGAGCGATGCCCCATCCCTCCCAGCCTGACTATCCCCCACTGGCCTCCAGCCGTGAATTTCCAGGCCGACCTGGCGGATCTGACTTGTGAGATAGAGATCAAGCAGAAGCTGATTGATGAGCTGGAGAACAGCCAGCGGCGCCTGCAGACCCTCAAGCACCAGTACGAGGAGAAGCTGATCCTGCTGCAGAACAAGATTCGGGACACACAGCTGGAGCGGGATCGGGTCCTGCAGAACCTCAGTGAGAACCACCTTGCTCATGGGATGCCATCCCCGCAGCGTCAGGCCCCAGTCCTTGCTCCTGCCTAGCTGACTCGGGGCCAAAGCATCTACCCCCTGCATGCAACACTGGCTCTGGTAGACCTTTGCCATCCCCTTGCCTCTGCTTGAGCCCCTGGGACCCCCAAGACCCTGCTTGTCTTGCCATGGGAGTGGGACTAGTCAGCTGAAGAGCTCTTGACACCGCTGGTGCTGGAGAGGTGGCTGGAAAGGATAGCAAGGCGAAGCCTCTTCTAGCCTTGAACACCACTTCGTGAGATGTGGAAACACTTGGGGGCACTGAGGTGCTGAGGGGCACGTGAATACCCCAGAGACCTAGTGATGTAGCTAATCTCTAGGCTCAGCAGGGCAGGATCACCCATGGCCATGGCTGCAGGTCTAGGTCTGCAGGTCCTCTCAGCCCAGGAGCTGTGCTATAACGCACTGTCCCCACCCTGCGCTGAGCCCTAACCCGACTCTTCCAGACAGAGCCCAGACCAGATGGGGCCAGAGCAAACGGGTGAGGAAAAGGTCTGGTAGGATGGGGAAGGAGCAGTGCCCAGTACCTCCAGGCAGGGTGTGTAGGTGCGGGAGGAGCTCAGGGCGTGTGACCATTGCAAGCCCTCTTCTTGCTCCCCCAGGCACCATGGAGTGCTACACGGAGGAGAAAGCCAACAAGATCAAAGCAGACTATGAGAAGAGGCTGAAGGAGATGAACCGGGACCTGCAAAAGCTCCAAGCAGCCCAGAAAGAGCATGCTCGCCTGCTCAAGAACCAGTCGCGATATGAACGGGAACTGAGGAAGCTGCAGGCAGAGGTGGCAGAGATGAAGAAGGCAAAGGTACCTGGATGTGCCAGGGCAGAGAGGGCATGCCCTGGTCAAGTCCCCTGCTCAGAAGTGATGTTTTCATTCCTGGTGCCACGTGCAGGACATCTGTCCGTCTGGTGGGTGGGTGCCCTGAAACAGTTGGGTGCCTGCATGGATCCACGTTGCCTTTCCATTTCAGGTTGCCCTGATGAAGCAGATGCGGGAGGAGCAGCAGCGAAGACGACTGGCAGAGACGAAGAGGAATCGGGAGATAGCACAGCTTAAGAAGGAGCAGCGCCGGCAGGAAGTGAGAGCCCAGCCAGCTTGCGTGTCGCTGGGTGTCCCTGTGCTGGCGGGGGACAGGGTGGGGACCTGGCTGGGCTGGCTCAGGGTGGCTCTTTGTCCTGCTCTGGCACTCCGAGGTGCTCATAAATATCAGTTGGTGACGCTCAGGGCCCTGCTGCACCCATGGCCTCACCAGGGGCTGTGCAGCCCCAGCAGAGCCCATCTGGCTGAATGGCTCCCAAGGGCTTCCCGCAGCTCCTAGTGCAGTTGTGGGAGATGCTGAGAGGTCTCTGCCATGCTCGGGGGGCAATGTGCCATCAGGGCCAGCTTCGAGGCTGGGAACCAGCTCGCTGTTAAAATCAGGAGTGAGGTTGTTCATGCCAAAGTAACAGCCCCAAGCTTTGGTGGTGGGAGCCCTGCCACCATCACTGGGGTGTCTGGGCAGGACCCCAGGAGTCTCTCTCTCTCGCTCTCTCTCTCTCTCTCTCTCTCTCTCTCTCTCTCTCTCATATGCAGTTTCAGATCCGGGCTCTGGAGTCTCAGAAGCGGCAGCAGGAAATAGTGCTGCGGAGGAAAACCCAGGAGGTGAGGAGGGGCAGTTTGGCACCTCATAGCCCCCAGCCCCCATAGGGGTCCTGGCCCCAGCGCTAGGCTTGGGGACACCCCATCCTCCAGACAGCGCCAGCTCTAGAAGTGGGTTTGCCAAAAGGGTGGGAGGATTTTTGTGGTCCAGTAACCAGGTAGGAGATGGTTGCAGAGAGCCACTCTTGGTCCCGTGGGGACCTAGAGGTGACAGTGACAGGTTTGGGCTGGGGACGCCCTTCTGACACCCTCTCCTCCATCCCTCTTCTGGGCAGGTCTCAGCACTGCGCCGTCTCGCCAAGCCCATGTCAGACCGGGTCGCAGGCAGGACGAGCCAGAAGCCAGCCATGCTGGACTCGGGTGCGGAGGTCTCGGCCAGCACCACCTCCTCTGAGCCTGAGTCTGGTGCTCGCTCCGTCTCCAGCATCGTACGCCAGTGGAACAGGAAAATCAACAACTTCCTGGGAGACTCCTCGTCCTCTGTGAATGGGGCTCGGCCTGCCAGGTCAGGGCAGGGGCTGCGTGGATGGGTGATGAGGCATCCCAGGACTCCCATGTCTGGCTTTTGGCTGGCGGCAGGGGTTGAAGGCCAGCTTCTTATTGTG
>NW_009611332.1:22335-39931 GCF_000690535.1 Cariama cristata
CCCAGTGACAGGCTGTGCTGGCAGCGTGTCACTGACTGTCACCTGGACTTGAGCCCAGTGCTGGCTTTTCACAAGCGATGAATGCCACGGCACAAACCCTGCTGGGCTCATCTCTTGTCCCTCTCTTTCCTAAGGGGCGATGAAAAATTTGGCCAATCTAGAAACGATGCAGATGCTTCCTCTGCTCCTGGCCACACAGAGCCCAGGCATCCTTTTGGGGCAAGCACAGTTTTCCAGGCACAGTGCTGCTGGTCACCCGTGTACCTCTTCTCCCCTCGGGCTGTAGGAAGAAGTTCCCCAAAAAGGGGGCGAGCCAGACCTTCAGCAAAGCTGCCCGCCTCAAGTGGCAGTCACTGGAGCGGCGCATCTTTGACATTGTCATGCAGAGGATGACCGTCGTGAACTTGGAGGCTGACATGGAGCGGCTCCTCAAGGTGACCATGGCACTGGGGACAGAGAGGGCTGGGCGGTGGGTGCAGAACAGGGGGACAGCCATGCCAACAGTGCCAATCCCCCTTCCTTTTCCCCCAGAAACGCGAGGAGCTGGCACTGCTGCAGGAAGCATTGCTGGGCAAGAGAGCAAAACTGCAAGCAGAGAGCCCCAAGGAGCAGAAGGGGCTGCAGGAGCTGAACGAGGAGATTGAGGTGCTGGGGGCCAACATTGACTACATCAACGACAGCATTTCCGACTGCCAGGCCACCATCATGCAGATCGAGGAGACCAAGGTGGGCCACTGAACTGGGCCCAGCTGGCAGGGATAGAGCAGGAGCATCTCTGGGAGATGAGGACGTCCTTGGGTACAGCGAGGCTGGGCATCCCGGAGTCCTCCTCTGAGCCATGTCACACACTCGATGGGGCTGCACCCACACAGTCACTTGTCATGAGGTGGTTCATTGTGGAGGGGAGTGCTGCCAAGTCCTTGCACGTCCATGGCCAGGGTGCCGGTGCCCCACACCTCACCGCAGCCCCCGTCCTGCCTGTGGGGCTGGTTGTCACTTGTCCCCATGGGAGTTTCATGTGCTGGAAAGACCCCAGGGAGGACTGACTTTTTTTCCAGCAGAAACTCTGTAGGTTCTGTGTCCAGTTTTGACACTGAGTATGCTGCAGAGATGTTGTGCAGCTCCTGGCTCCCCTCTAGTGCCTGTAGCCCAGGCTGGAGGCTGCGTGCTGTCCCTGGCTTGTCCCTGGCTGTCACCTAGATTGGAGGGGAAGAGGGGGCTGTTGTTAATTCACATGAGTCTTTGGGTTGGTGACCTGATCTACTATGGATTCGGGTGAGGCTGGTGTCTGCAAATTGGTGTCTAATTAAGTGTTGGCACCAGAATTTCTGTAGCAACACAGAAGCCTTTCAGGTTCAGCTCCGTGGCCAGATCTCCTCAGTAGCCACTTGGGCCAACTGAGGAGAGCGAGCATCGGGACTGGGCAGTGCTGACAGGGCAGTGGAGGTGCTGTGTTGGCCATGGAGCCAGTTCTCGCCGCCCCATGCCCAGCAGCAAAGCTACCTGCTGCATCCAACACCCATCCCTGCATGTTTCAGGAGGAGCTGGACTCCACGGACACTTCAGTGGTGATCAGCTCCTGCTCCCTGGCCGAAGCACGGCTCCTGCTGGACAACTTTCTGAAGGCCTCCATCGACAAGGTGTGGGGCCAAGTTGGGACCTGGATGCATGATGGGATTTCTCACAGCTGGGGAGGGGAGCAGGGTGCCAGGGGTGGGGACCTGGTCGCAGGGACCTGAGGCACCCACCTGAGGCCCGGCATGGCCATCCTTCCCCAGGGGCTGCAGGTAGCACAGAAGGAGGCCCAGATTCGCCTGCTGGAGGGGCGCCTGCGGCAGACAGAAATGACCGGCTCTTCCCAGAACCACACCATCCTGGATGCCCTGCGAGAGAAGGCCGAGTCGCACCCCGAGCTGCAGGCCCTGATCCACAATGTCCAGCAAGGTGGGACCCAGGGCTGGCGCATCCTTGGGCCAGGCATGCTGCCTGTGGGGTGAGGTGTCCAGCCATGCCAGACCCCCAAGAAGCACCTGGAGGTGCCGTGGCTGGGACCAGCGTGCCCAGGGCTGCCCCGAGGGTGATGCTGGGTGGGGACATGTGCTCCGGCCACCACACAGCAGGGACAAGGACTGGGTCCCCCCCTACAACTGCCTGGGCTGTCCCCTCCACCACGCCATTCAGATGAGGCTTGGCATGATGGTCCTCTCTTCACTGCTGATGTGCTGTCTCCCTCCTGCACAGAGAATGGCTACACCAGCACGGACGAGGAGGTCTCAGAGTTCAGCCTGGCGTCAGATGGGAGGTGAGCACCCAGCCTGGCCCTGCCTGAGCTGGTGGTGGCTGGGGAGGCCAAGGGTGGGGTAGGATGTCTGGTGCCACTCATGGGACCTTGCAGATGGACATGGAAGAACAAAGCCCCACCTAAGCTTTCCTGTGGTGCCCAGCCTTTGGGGAGGGGAGCAGAGATGTCTCTTAGACGCCAGCAGGGAATGAAGACTAAGTCATCCTTGAGAGAAAGGGTGCTGGGGTGCAGGGGGTGACCCAAGGAGTCTGGTGGGGTGGTGGCAACTGGCTCTCCAAAAGGAGTTTGGCACCGAAGATCCATCGTTGCTCCCTTCTCCTTGCAGCATCTCCCAGTCTTTCACTATGAAGGGCTCAGCAAGCCAGGATGACTTCAAATTCAAGGTCAGTTGGCCTTTCTGTGTGGCCCTATCACAGGACGTGGGAGAAGGGATGGAGGGGCATGCTGTTCAGTAATGCTCCAGGCCTCTGCTCTGTAGTCTGACCCTTGGAGAGTCAGGCTTGGCATAAGGCAGTATGGCTGGTGTCTGGGAGGGGTCAGCTCTAGGCAAGGGGAAACCAAGACCTCTTGGTATTCTGGTCCTCTGAAGCACCAGAGACTTGGGAAACACCCACCACATCAGCCAATACCCTCCAAATTTGAGTGGGCACTAAGGAGGTCCCTGTGCAGTGAATGCCCTGTGCATCCATTATGGGCAAAGGTGGAGGAAAGAATCCATTGTTCCGCACAGGCTGTCACATTTGCTTAAGCATATGGAGAGCTGGCACTGTGATGGGCATCTCGGCATGATACAGGGGGAACTCAACCTCTCTGGCTGCTCCTGGTGTCCTCCCCCTGTGCTGCCTGTGCCTGAGCCCTCTGCCTTGCTCTAGGGAGAGCCCAAGCTCTCAGGGCAGATGAAGGCAGTGTCGGCTGAGTGTCTAGGACCCACGCTGGATGTCTCCACCAAGAACATCACCAAGTCCTTGGCATCCCTCATGGAGATCAAAGAGGATGGCATCAGCTTCTCGATCCGAGACTCCTATTACAAGGAGAAGGTGTCACGCACCATCAGCCTGCCCACGCGAGGAAGCACCTTGTGAGCATGGGGTGATGGGTCTCTGAGCATTTGGATGCTCGTGGAGGCATGGGGCAGCGGGTGGGAAGCTGTGACCTGGCTGTGGCATTGCAGAGCAGTGAGTGTGAGCCCAGTCCTACATCTGTCCAGGTTTATCTGCAGCGAGCAGTGGTGGATTAAAACAGGACTGGGAGAGTGTCCCAAATGTGTTGGTATCCTCTGCAGATGGAGAGGAGGGTACTCCAGGAAGAAGGAAAGAAAGGGGGCATGTGATGGTCCCCAACTCACTGCTCTGGGTTATCAGCCTTCTTGAAGGCTTCTTGTGTTGCCAAAAGCCTCCATACTCATGGGATGACTCAAGGCATCCTCTGATCTTGTGATTGTGACTCTAGGGAAGCCCAATTTCTCCATTTGCTCTGCTGGGGAAGGACATGGGTGTTCAGCATGGAGGGATCCCAGCAGTGGGGGGCAGGCACCCACTGTGCTCTGTTTCACTTGCTTTAGTCCCAGGCAATCTCGTGGTTCAGACACTTCGCCTCTGACAAGGAGGAAATCCTATGACCGTGGGCAACCTGCCAGGTGAGCTTGGGAACTGGAGAGATGGCGACATGGGCAGGGAGAGGCTGGGTGGCCCAGACAAGTGGGGAGATGCTGGCTGGACCAGCTCTTGCTGAGCCCTGGTGTGCCAGACAGCTGCCAGGTGAGCAGTTCCCAAGTCATGTGTCCCTCTAATCCTTCCTGGCTCAGGCCTCCAGACGTTGGCTTCACGCCTCCCTCATCCCCACCCACCCGTCCACGCAATGACCGCAATGTCTTCTCTCGTCTCACGAGCAACCAGAGCCAGGGATCTGCCTTGGATAAGTAAGTCCTGGTGGGGTGGGAGTGTCTGAGTGAGGGGGACCTATGCCATAACAGCAAATGGCACATACTGGGGTCCCGCGGTGGGGTGTAGGAGCACAGGACCTGGGTTGGCTCTAGCCAGCCTCCTGCCACCATTTTTGCTCCCTGCTCCTCTCCATGAGGGAGCAGATGCTCTGCAAAGGCCGTGCTGGACCCTTGCCCTCTCCTGCCTGCTGTGTGTCCCCTCCGAGCTGGCGGCTTGCAGGAGCTCGCAGTCCTGACCTCTGGCTAAGCCCTACTTGAAGATGAGGTGGTGCCAGACTTGACTACTGGAAAAGGCTATGGAGCAGTGTGGGGTGAGGTGGAAGCTCGCAGGAAGCTGACAGACTGGCATCAACCCACAAATGCTGTTTCAGCCTCCCCCTGCAGCTCGACTTGGAGCATTGCTAGCAGCGCTGACGTTCCCTGATGAGGACCTGCTGTCTGATCCCTCACAGGCCCTCCTGCTCCTCTGCTCTCTCCCCTGGTTCTCCACCTGTGCTGCTTTTTCTCCCTCTCTCTCTTCTTCCTTCTCTCTGTCCTATACTGGCTTGGATGCAATAACAATCCATCTCTGACTCCTCTGCTGCTTCTCTAGTCTGGGTTTTCTCTCCCATAATCCTGCTAATTTTCTGCCCCTAGGTCTGATGACAGCGATTCCTCTGTCTCGGAGGTGCTGAGGTATAGACAACTTTCTATTTATTATCCCTTCCTCCTCTCCTCCTTCTCTCTGTCTCATGAGTCTGCTCTCCCTTGTCCCTGCATGCTCCACCTGCACCTTGCTGCTCTCCCCCACCTCCCAGCTTGTGTGCGCTGTCCCCACGTGGCATGCCATCTCCAGTGTCTGATGCTGTCCCCTCGGGTGCGAGTTCAAACCGTTGCTGCTCTGAATAGCCCTTGGAAATGTGATGCTGGGCTTACCTACGGGCACTGGCTGGTTTGGGGTGGCAGCATATTCTCCTCCATCTCTGGTGGGTTCTCGTCAGCATGATGCCACCATGTCCCATCCCATTGCCCAGCTCTCCAGCAGGTTGGTGTGATGCTGGGGAAGGGGACAAGCAACCCTGGGTGCTCCCAGTGTGTCCTTGCAAGCATCTTCCAGGCAAATATCTCCAGGTGCTCCCCACACCTGGTTGTGCTTCTCTGGTCATGGGTTGTGGGTAGGTAGAGCTCTTTCCCAAAGAAACCGGGTCAGATTGTGATGCAGAGCTCAGCCTTGGGATTAAGGTGCTCCTCGGCTTGTCCCACTGCACCCTCCCTGCCTATGGAGGTTTCCCAACACAAGGGCCACCTTTTCCCCATCCTTTAGGAACATCAACCCTGCAGCACCCAAGTGTCCCCTCACATTGCCCACGCCCTGAGTTCCCCACAAGAGGAGTCTGAGCTGCATTACCTTGAGCAGTTTGCAGTCAGGCAACAGCACAAAGTCCGTTCATAACTTCTCAGCCTGGGGAGCCAGGATTTCCATTTAGATCCAGTGTCCCCTCCAGACCGGTAGAACACCAGGGGTCAGGGGAAGACTGTTTAATTGGAGTTTGTAAGTGCAGCTGCTAACTGAGAAAGAACAATCCCATGCATGTGATTTCCAAACCCAAATTAACGAGCCTGTGTTTGTCCTCCTGACTAATGCAAACCTCATGAGGCTTCGGGCTTGCCCTTCTCCAGCCGTGTGTCTCAGTTTCCCTGCCTATAAGAAGAGACTAGCGCAACCCAGGGCCCAACGGCTGCGGGGAGGCCGTGCTTTGGGGACGCCAGCTGGGAAGAGCTGTTGGTGGCCATGCACACTAGGCTCTGGAAGGGTAGGGCTGTCGGTCCTCGGCACCTGGAGCACTGCTAAAGTGGAGGGGATCGGCGGATGCTGTGTCCGGAGGAACAGGCAGCAAAGTCCCTTGGAGGAAGGTTTGGCAGGGATAGGTCCTCTCCTGCCCAGAGCCAGCGGCGGGCACAGGACTTGCACAGCCATTGCGACAGGGATGCTGGGTGCAAATGCCAGCATTGTCCTTTGTCACCCTTGTGGTCTTATGGACCACAGGAGCATGGCCCTGTTTCCAAATGTCACCAGCCACAGGCTGACAGCCTCCAAGGAACTGGGATGCTGGATATTGGGACTCTGAAACATTTATCCCAGCAGAGCTTCAGGCTGGAGAAGGTGGTTTGTCGCAAACTCACCTGAGGACCAATGAGCTGGGGCTTCTGGCTCCTTGGGTCTGTGCTGGCCAGGCACCAGAGGGTCAGCAGGAGAGCAGAGGCCACTGGGGAGCTCCCCCTTTCCCAGTCTGTATTGCTGAGGCAGAGGCAGCAGGCAGGGGCTGCTCCTGGAGAGATTCCTGGGGTTTCCACAAAGACCTTTGCTCAGACATGCCAGGTTCAGATGGAGGGGTCCATCACACTGCCAGGTGGTAGAAGATGCTTGGGGTGAGGCAGCTCTTGCTCTCCCATGGTCCTGGGACTGTGTAGCACGGTGCCTTTCTGCACACACCCCACCATGCTTGTTCTTTCTTTCTCATGCAAGGGGCATCATTAACCCGGTGGGTGGCACCAAGAATGCCCGGACAGCCCCACTGCAGTGCGTCTCCATGGCAGAAGGACACACCAAGCCTGTGCTCTGCCTGGATGCCACCGACGAGCTGCTTTTCACTGGGTCGAAAGGTGCGTGATGGACAGAGAGGACGTGGGGGTTGCTGGCCTGGAGATGCTATGGGAGCAGGTCGGCATGGGGGAATATGTGAAGTGCCAGACACCATGAGGATGGTTCCTCCTGGGCCTCTTTCCGCTCCTCAGCGTTGAGCCTTGCCCTGCAGTGCCTTGGTGCTGGGACTGGCTGACTCCTTTCCTCTGTCCCTGTGGGTGGAGGGAGGCAATGTTGAGCCCCCAAGCCACCATGCCCTTGGAGGCCGCCCACCGCCCCCCAGCCTGACACGCTTGGGCATGTTCTTCCTCCTGCAGACCGGAGCTGCAAAATGTGGAACCTGGTGACGGGCCAAGAAATTGCTTCCCTCAAGGGTCATCCAAACAACGTGGTTTCCATCAAGTACTGCAGCCACACAGGGCTGGTGTTCACCGTGTCCACATCATACATCAAAGTGTGGGACATCCGGGACTCGGCCCGGTGCATCCGCACCCTCACGTACGTGGCAGGCGGGAGCTGCTGGGGGGGACCCTGGGCGCGCTGGGCATCTCTGGCTTTGCAGAAGCCAGTCCCAGGACCTACTGGGGTAGGGGACAGGGCCAAGTACCAGCTGTTTTAGCGCCAGTTTGCAGTGCTGCATGCATAGGGAACAGGGATGTTGGGAGAGAGCTTGGGGTGAGGGGACCCATGGGGACTTCCTGCAGCAAAGACTCAGGGTAAAGAACTTTGAAGAGATTTGCAGCTACTTCTGGGGGTGGCCAAGAGAGCCAGCAGCTCTGCAGAGGAGGCACAGCTCCTAACAGCATCGTGGCTGAGTAAATTGCAGGCTTTCCAGTGGGAAACTCAGATCTTTATGAAGAGTGTGAGGACCAGAAAGAAGCATGGGACAGGCTGTAGCTGTGGTCTGCCGGTCTTGAGCAGGGCTTAAATGTTAGGAGAGTATGGCAGGCCAGGATTACCAGCTCCTTTCTCCATCCGGCCTCAGCTCATCTACCTTGGCCTGAAGGTCCTTCTCCCTTGGTGCAGAGGCCCAATGCCTCTGCCTTTCTGTGCTAACTGCCAGCACCAGCCAGCTCTTCCTGCAGGAAGCAGAGGAATGGGAGGAGAGAAGAGCAGCTCTCAAATGGAAAACAGGGCAGGAGGCTCCATGTTTGGAGCACGCACCCAACATCCTTGGCTCCCTCTGCAAGCAGGGCACTGGCCTAGGGGACCTTGTTGATCCCATTGTGACCAGAAAGATAGTGATTCCTCTAGGGCCTTTCCCCAATCTGGGACCCACCTGTACCAGCCTGGAGCCAACACCCACATTCTGTTCCTCAGTGGGGCCTCGGTGGCTCTGATCTCTGCTCATCCTCTCCCCTTGACCTCTCTCTCCCTTAGATCTTCTGGACAGGTGATCTCTGGAGACGCGTGTGCTGGGACCACCACCCGCACTGTCACCAGTGTGCAGGGGGAGCACCAGATCAACCAGATTGCTCTCAACCCCACCGGCACCATGCTCTATGCTGCCACTGGTAACTCCGTCCGCATCTGGGAGCTGAGCAGGTGAGAGGGTAGTGCCAGCATGGGCAGGAGTTTATGGATGCCAAATGGACACTGCTCAGAGGGGCCTGAAATTACCCCCCCCCACCCCCCCTCCCAGGGAAACTGAAAGCCTTTTTAGCAATGGAAGTTGCCTGGAATAAGAACTTCCAGGATGCTTTCCTATGGGACCCAAGGGATGATAAGCAGCAATGAAGCTATCTGAGGTGGGAAGTTTGTCCATGAGCTGGGCAGGGGTTGGGAGAAGGGGAAAGACGTGTGAGATGAGCAGCAGTACCCTCCTGGTTTTGCCTTTGCCCCCCTCCCTGACAGGTGGACACTGGGCTGCTGACCCCTTGCTGCAGTCTAGGCTCTGTAGCCAAATCTTGGCATACCCCAAGGCTGCCTTCCTCCCCCCAGCATCACTAGTAAGAGGGATGTCCCTGCTTACAGTCCCCCTAAAGGGAACAACCCCTACTAGGGGGGCTCCAGGGCTAGAGGGGCAGGTCTGTGCCTGGGAGAGCCCCTTGGAGGAGCTTCAGGCACCCAGGAAGGTGTTGGCTGACCCAGGTTCTTGAATTCAGGTTGCAGCCCATCGGGAAGCTGAGTGGCCACATTGGACCTGTGATGTGTCTCACGGTAAACCAGACAGCGAGCAACCACGACCTGGTGGTCACAGGCTCCAAAGATCACTACGTCAAGGTACTCTCCTCCTTGGAAAGCAGAGCCCTGTGTCCCATAGGGAAGCCAGATGTTGGCAACCCCTAAGGTCTCTTCTCTCCTCCTGAAATCTGAGTCCAGATTTTCACCACTGCATGTGAGGTTTTTGTGTATCTCCTCACCCAAAATCTTGCCTTTTGCTTGGTCCACAATACAAATTCACCTTTGGAGATGGACTTGCATTTCTCTCATCCCTTGGGCTGTGTACTTGCCTGTTATGGCTGACATAGATTAGCACCTTGCCCTGTTCTGCTCGATTCTCTGGCCCAATACAGATGCTTTGCACCTGCTTGTTCACAGCTCCAGCACAGCAAGAGTTTGCTGCTTCTTTTAGGTTTTTGCTGGTTTTTAGCAGGTTAAATTGGAGCTGGCACCAGGGGCTTGAAGGGAGATGGTAAGATGACAAAGGAGGCAGGATCCCACTCTTCTGACAGCTGCAAGCTGTTAGCTTGCCTCATGAAGGTGTGCAAAAGCTCACCATGAGTAAAATGCAACAGAATGGGGGCTATCTCTGGTGGCAGACCTCCCCTGATGGTGGCAGGACCCCTGGAGAGACCTCAGCCCCCAAAAAGCCTCCACTGCCCAATGCCCACTCCCCTTTCCAGCATTACTCTGGGTGCCCTGAGCATAGAAAACAGAGGGTGATGGCCAAGTTCTCCAAGAGACGGTCAGCTCTGTTTCCAATGCCATCTGGGGTCTTTCACCCAACTGTTTTTCCCGCAGGTGTTTGAGATTGCTGAGGGCATGGTGGGCAATATTGGCCCCACTCACAACTTTGAGCCCCCTCACTATGACGGCATCGAGTGCCTGGCCATCCAGGGAGACATCCTCTTCAGCGGCTCCAGGGACAATGGCATAAAGAAGTGGGATTTGGAGCAGCAGGAACTTATCCAGGTCTGGAGGGGAGCATACAGCACAGGTCCTTGGGGTAACGTAGGGCAGAAGAGTATTGCTGCTGGGGGTCTGGGGGGACCTTTGTTCAGAGACCTGGTACCAGTGTCCTGCACTGAGCTAACCGGGGAGAGCATTACTATACCTGGGTATCTGGCAGTGCATGTGTGAGGTGGCTTTATATCCCCATAAGTTTGCCAGCTCGCCCTGGCACACAGACTGCAGCATCAATTGCAGTGCTGGGTGTGGTGTTTCTCTCTGCAGACAGAGTTGTTGTTTCCTGCCGAGGGGACAAACCAAGCCCCAACTTTTGAATCCATCCCCTTGGCCTCCTAACTTTGCATTACTAGCCCCATGATCCAGATCAGCCCTGGGGCGACAGTGAGGATCTGAGCTTCCCGTGTTGGGTGCATGAGGTTGCTGGAGGTGCTGCAGATGAGGTTGGTCATGATCTCTGCCCTGTGCCTGTACCTACAGCAAATCCCCAACGCCCACAAAGACTGGGTTTGTGCCCTGGCCTTCATCCCCGGCCGCCCCATGGTGCTGAGTGCTTGCCGAGGAGGCATGATCAAAGTCTGGAACGTGGACACCTTCACCCCAGTTGGGGAGATCAAAGGGCACGACAGCCCCATCAATGCCATCTGCACCAACTCAAAGCACATCTTCACTGCCTCCAGGTGAGCCCTGGGCTTTCTGCTCCCCAGAGCCCCTGGGAGGTGGGAGACCCTTGGGTTGAACTGTCATTCCTGGGCCTGGGTGGGTTTGCGCTGACAGGACAGGGAGCAGGGAGGGAGGGAAGGGATGAGTCTTGCAGCTTTCTAGTCCCTCCTACTCCTTTGTCTCATTTTGCCCACCTTAGCCTGCTCCATGACACGGCCTGCCCACTGCAGTGCCAAGAGCTGTTCCCCTGGACCTCCCCTGCCCATGCTCCGTGACGCCCTGGGTTATTCCCCACGCAGGGACCCCTCTCCCCTGGGGCTGGGCATCCTCTGCTGCTCTCGGGGAGCTCTTTGGCAGCAAGACTCTGATATCCTCTTTTCGACCATGTCCCTTTTCTCCCTTCCTTTTTCTCTGTCTCTCTCTGTCTCTCCTCCTCCCCACCTCCCATCTGCCACAGTGACTGCCGGGTAAAGTTATGGAATTACGTGCCTGGGCTCACCCCTTGCCTTCCACGACGCGTCCTTGCCATAAAGGGCCGTGCTACTAGTCTGCCTTGACCCTCCTGCTCTTTCTGATTCTCTTGCTCATGCACTCTTCTTCTGTCTTTTCTTTCCTTTTCTCTTTCTCTCCATCTCTTTCTCCCTCTGTCTTTCTCTCTGTTGCTTGCTTTTGCTCCTTTCTCTCTCTTTTTCTTTCTTTCTCTCTGGTCTGAGCTGCTTCTTCACGGTATGAAACTATTTTGCGTTTTTCCCCACTTGATAAATCTTTGCTAGCAGTGACTTGCCCCTTTGTCCCAGCCATACCCCCACGTTGTTTTGGTTTGCCTTTTATTTTTTTTTTTTTTTTTTTTTCCCCTTGCCGAGTGTCCACGTCTATTGTGGCACCTCTGTGGAAGCCATGGCCTGCCCGCACCCTTGCATGGATGATGGGGCGGGAGTCAGCAGCCACCCCTGAAGCAGCCCATGCCCTGGGGAGATCAAGTACGGCAGCTCCCTGCGGTGTCACTGCTTTGACCTAATTAGAGCTCATTCAAGGGGTGCAGGAGTCCTGTTGTTGGGGTCAGCTCTGGAGGTCACCATTTCCCTTTGCCCCCAACTGCTGCCAGTGGGGTGAGCTGGAGGCTGAGCCCCATTGGGTCTGCCTGCTCCCCAAAATGGATTGGGTAACCTACCAAAAGAAAACGGCCTGGAAGTCTTGTGGGCTGCATGCTGCCATGGGCTGGGAGTGAGGAGGGTTTTTCCTGGCAGTGCCTCTCCGCAGCGTGTCTGCAGGACTCCTGCAGGAACCTCTGGGTCACGCCGTCCCTCTCACCTTTGTTTCTCAGTGACTTGACAGTGAAGCTCTGGAGCGGGAGGAGGTTACCCGCGGGGTCAAACTAGGAACTGCAAAAAAGACTAGAAGACATGACAGGAGGGTGAAGGTCGAGGTACCTCTCCCTCGCCATCAGGACCTGGTCATCTACAGGAGCTCAGCCCAGGGACAGGGATTTCTTTGTGCCTGACCCAACGGGGTGGACGGTGTCCCATCTGGTACTTTGAGCACTGCCAGCCCCTATGAGGAAGCAGCTATGTGGGGCACCGTCAGCTCCACCTTCCTTACTGCTGAGGGTTCTTGATGGTTTTCCAGTGACCAGGAAATGTTTCGTCTGTCTTCTCACCCTCCCTGCTGTAACGCCTGCTGGGACTTCTGGGGGGTCAGAGCTCCTTGACTTCTTCTCAGAGACACCCAGTTCCCTCCTGACACAGTGGGCTCATGTGGCCTCCACCGTGATGTACTGCTTCTGTCTCTGTTGGCTCTGGGGCTGATTCCTGCAGGAGTCTTTCTCTACTCCATAGCCACAAGGACATTTGGTGTCTGCTGGCCAGGACCACAGCATAGAGGGGCTGCTTCTTTGGAGACGTTATTTGTATGCACCCTCTGCGGTGGAGGGTCTGCAGAAAGGTTGCCGGGTAGTCCCATCATTCCCCATCCTCCATCTGCTTGTCCCCAGCAGCTGGAGGTGTGCACTTCTGAGTTCCTTTGCCATGTCCCAGCTCTGGAGGCATGGCAAGCCTGGGAAGATCTCTGTCAGGCAACTTCCAGACAAACCTACTGCAGTTCCCTTTGACATTCTCCAAACCCCAGTCATAAACTCAGCTGATCCATGGCTCTTGGGCTCTTCCCCATGTGCCCACCCTGCTCTTCAGTGGGGAAGGGAAGGGCTGCTTAGCCCTGGTCCTGACACCTTGGCCCTCAGCAGAGGTTTTGTGGTGGATTCCTGCAGTATGTTAACCCCTTTGAGATGGAGAAACAAAGCAAGAACGGAGGTTAGAGGGCAGAGAAGCCAAGGTTGGATTTGTCACCCCCACCCCTGTGGCCCATCTTGTTTTGCTGTCACTGGGAGCTGAAAGCCGTAAATCCTTCCCCCAGGCTCTGCTCTCAGCCCTCTACCTGGGAGGGGACTAGCTCAGGTTTGGCTCATCGGCCCCCATGGATCTGGGAGCCAGGGAGAGCCCATGGAGCATGGACCAGGTTGGAGTCAGCTGTGCTGGGAGCAGGGTGAGGAAGGGGTTGCACACACTGGTCTCGCTCAAAGTCCCCTGATTTCACCCCACGCTTGAAGGACAATCCTGCAGTGGATTATCTTGCACAATGGAATCTCCATGAAAGGCTGGGGGCTCTGTCCAGGAGTGTTTCCCCAAGGATGCAGCTGCTCCAGGCTCCCTCCTCCCTCTCTCCTGTTGTCCTTCTCTCTGTGGCCTGTTGGACCATCCCCTGCTCCATCCTGCCCTGGGCCAGGCAGGGCTTCTCACGGTATGGATGAGGAGACCCTGGGATTTGTGCTGTTGCTTCACATTCTCTCACTTCCCCTCTGTCACAGAAGAAGCAGCGTTTGAACTCAAATTTAAGGATTTCTCCCTGTGATCCCGCCAGCACTGAACTGGGATCTCAGAGGCCAAGGGCTCCAGGACCTGCCCCATAAAGCACAGACCGTTTTCCCTCTGCTTTCTCCAACCATGATGACCCATGGACCAGCCACAGACTGTTTGCCGCCAGCCCTTGTTAAAACCATTCTGGGTAGAAAGTGGGAATTCCTCTGCATCCTGAAAGACAGGAGCATCTCTATTGATTTCATGTGAGGGGGGTTGCATTTCAGAGGGCAAAAAACCCATCCTACTGGCTTTCCTTGGTGGAGGATGTGATGGTGGGTATGACCTTGCCCAGGACAGTGACTGGTCCCTTGTGATCATGGCTGAGCCCTGCACACAGCCCGGGTCCGGTGGCCACATTGAGGTGAGGAGCCCTCCTGCCGCAGCTGGTGGAGAAGCGATGCCAGCGGTGGCAGCTCTGGGCTATGCACCCTGCAAGACTGGAGGGGGGGCAAACAAAAATGCATGGGACACCGGAGTAACGCACAGATGTAGACGAGCTGGAGGAGGTGTTACCCTCCAAGCCTGTTTTGGAGAAGGTTTTCCTCCTCATTCCTCAGCTGGTTTAAGCTTTGCTTGGCCAGAGGGGTGTATGTGTGTGTGTGTGTGAGACTGACTGTAGCCAGGTCTAACATGTGCATTGGTGTCTGCACCAAGATCTGCCAGTGCCTGACCTGAAACCTCTTTCTGCTCCCTGCTGAAGTTGGTGCAGGGACCTGCTCTTGGTGGGGTTGGGGTCAGACTTGCCGTGCCTTTTGCCAACAGTTTCTTCCTGTGGTAGGCTGCAAGTGCCTGCTTAATTTCCCAGGGTTGAGTGGCCAATCCTGGATGATGCTGAGCATCCACCTCGTTGCTACGTCCAGCAGCACGTGGAGCAGGCTTCAAGGCTTTTGAAGCCTGCAGATGGAGGGAGCTGGGTACTGCGGCACAGCAGCAGGCATCCGGAGAGGGGAGTCTTTGAAGTGAGAGGTGACTGTGAACCCATAGCTCTGTCTCTGTGTGTGTGTGTGTGTGCGTGCACGCATCTTAGTATCTGTGTGGGTTGGTATTTCCCACGCAGGAGAGCATTTCTTGGGTGTTGATCTGGTTTAGCTACCTCACGGTGCAAGCTGGGTGCTGTCGTCATTGGGTTTCGTTTTGGGGATGGGGTGGGGAGTTTGTGTTGTTAGGTTTTTTTCCTTCTCTTAATTATTGTTATTGTTACGGTTTTGACACTTGAATTCATCCTGGGGACATGTGGCCTCACCCTCACCTCATTGCATGTCTGAGCCACCCCTTGTGTCCCCCTCCCTGCCTCCTCCTGGGCAGTGCTGCAGGACCAGCATCCTGCTCTCCCCTGTGCTCCTCGCTCTCACCTTTGCAGGGGGATCCCACAGCTGAGTCGCAACACTGAGATTTTGCTCCCGTTGCTGGTGGGATGCTTGGACTGAGGTTCAGTGTTGTTGCCATTATTGGGTTGATTTGCAGCCTGGAGGTGGTCCCTCTTGTCCCTTTGAAGGATGGAAAGGGACATCTGAAAGTCTTAACTCAGCATATATCCTGCCTCTGCTCTCACAGATATTCTCTGTGGATGCAACGAACCCCTTCTTGTCTGGGAAATGTCCATGCCAAGCACATCACTGGAATGGGCTGGTCCTAGTCCCCGTTTTCCAGAACCTGCTGTAATTCAGTGGCAGCCTGGAGCAGCAGGGAACTGGTGCTGTAAAAGCCTCTGTCCAGGATGGGGGTGGTCTGTGAAAGAAGCTGATTTTTGTGTGTGATGTTTGATTTTTTTCACTCCCAAAACATAGCTGACTCTAGATCACTGAACATAAACCAGGGTAACCCTGGAGCCCCCAGATTACCCCCTACTCGGGGGTGGGGAGCCGACACAGGGCCATACCCTGCTCCCCTGGCACAATGGGGTTTGGGAAGGGGCTCGCAGCTCTGAACCACACTGTCATTCGGGGAGGGGGGCAGGTTCCCCTAGACACTAAAGCACAATGTCCCAAGATGCAGGTGGTCTCGCAAGGGTGTCCTCTTGGACTCTGGTCCCTCAGAGCTCAGACTGGGGCCATGGGCTTGAACAACCAAGGTGGAGATGGGACTAGGGTGAAGGCTGTTTGCCTGCTGGAGGAAGCAGATGAGCTGTTTCATCCTTTTGCACTGTGCTGGGGTGCTCCCCTGGGGCTCAGGGCTTGCACTGCCACATAGCTGAAGTCCCTTCTCGTGGTCTCTGAGCCCCTCTGCCAGGCCCTCTGTTGCAGGGACAGTTTGGAGCTGCCTTTGCACCATGCACCTCATTTTGCTTTACCCTTAGGTGCCTTGGTTTGTGCCAAGGGTGTGATGATACCTGCAGTCCATTTCCCTTCCTCAGCTGGGTGATGCTTTTGTCCCTGGGCCCTGACTCCTGCTCTGTGGGTCTCCTCCCTCCAGCACACAGGGGCCAGCTCCAGCCTCTGCTGAGGGTGTAGTGCTGGCCTAAGAGCTGAGTTTTGCACACAAGGGGCAGAGATAGCTCAGGAGCCCAAAAGCACTGGACCCCCAAACCACTGTGAGCCCATCCAGAGAGCCTGGGCACTGTCCCCTACCTGGCACCCACAACTCTTATAGCACAAAAGGACAGGCTGACAGTGCATCTTTCAGTCTGGCCAGCTGCGAGGAGCTGGAGCACCAGGGTCCTGTCCTGTCCCCCGTGTTGTCCCCCCCCTGCCCCAGGTACGTTGTTCCCCCTCTGAGCACAGCTGCTTTGGGGGTCTCAGATGCTGCCTCCTGCCTTGCTGCTGCAGAACCAGTGCCTGCTCTCCAGGGTGCTCTCCCAGTGCCCCTATCCCAGTCTTTCTGTCCCATGCTGGATGGGGTCCAGGTACAGTCCTGGCAGAGCACAGGGTTCTCACTTGCTTTTCAGCAAGCTCACTGGAGCTTTGCTCTATCCTTCGGGCTGCACACTCTCCCTGAGTCCCCTTCATCCTCCTGGGGAGGGAAGGGGACCCCTGGCCCTGGCCCTTCCATGTGCTGCGTGGTGCTCCAGCACAGCTCTGACCTCCCCCAGGTCCTGTCCTGGCCTCCTGGGCCTCACTCCCGGAAAAGCACATCCTTCCGCCTTCCTCCTGCTCCCAGGGGCTAGTCCCCTCATCTGTAACAGCTCTGCCCTGGTACCTGCCAGCTGTTCCACATCCCCCACATCCTAGGACCACCCAGTACCCTCTGGTCCAGCCTTGCGGCAGGGCTCAGGCAGCTGCAGCATCGCGTCGCTTGCTCCATCGCCCTTTCCCACTGCACAAGTGTCGCAAATAGCGGGTGCCTTTTCTTGCTCGGAGCTGTTTTCTAGAGGCCAACTCTGGTGAAGGCTTTTTTTTCTCTGCTGGGTCGTGCAGCCCAGCCCAGCAGGTTTGTCAGAGGACAAGGCGTGTACATATATTTTATACCTCGATGTGCTCCTGTAAATAGTGTAAGTTATTTCGGTCTCATGATGTACATGTTTTTTCAATGGCTGTGTTTGTTCCTTGCCTTTTTGTCTTCACAAATAAAATGTATTGAGACGAAGTGACGAAGCAGAGGTGACTTTGAAGAGGGGAAGAGCAGAGCCAGGAACCGCCCATCCCATCCCCATGTACCTGGCAAAGGGGCTGGGGAAAGGCTGGGTGAACCGAAACGGCTACAGCCCTTCTGACCCTACCAGAGAAGGTGACCCACATCCTTACAGGCACTGAGTCCTCAGGCGGACAGGGCAGACGTGATTGTACTGGGGAAAACTGAAGGGGCTGAGGTGGAGGAAACACAGGCGTGGCTGCACTGGCTCTGCCCTTCTCTCCTGGCGAGGGGGAGGAAGGGGTCCAACCAGACAGGCCCAAGCCAGAGTGGCAGCCAACCCCCACAGAAGCCAGAGAGCATCCCCAACCCTGTAACATGGCATTGCCCCCGCTGAGGGCTGCCCAAGCTGGCAGGGCCCTGGACTGCGGGAGGGTGCTGGGGGGCAGGGGCTCAGGTGCCTCCTGCCCGCGGGGGCTGCCCACACCCCTGCCCGGTCTCTCACTGCCCCCTTCCCC
>NW_009611333.1:0-7072 GCF_000690535.1 Cariama cristata
TGGGGTTCCCCTTGTGTTCCTGGCTGCCTTTAAGAGGAAAACAAAATTTGGACTGCGGAAGTTCTGGGGCATCAAGTGTATCCTTAGCTCTGTGGAACTGACCTGTAATGCCGAAAGTGCAGGCTTTAGGATGGTAATGGCTATTCTAGCATGTTTGATTTATCTTCCTGTTCTCTTACTTCTACCATCCATCTCAAAGTGCCCCCTTTTGGCGTTTGCATAGCGAACCTATCGTGTACACCCCTTTTTCCACCCCCACACTGAAATCAAAGGAGTTACGAGCACTCAGTACCTTACAGGAGCAGAGCTCTCATGTTTCCTTATCATGTTTGAAACTTACTGCTTTTTTCTGCAAATTGCATATGCGTTTTGCACCTAGACTCAGTGATCATGTCTCTAGCATGGTAGTAAGATAAAGTTGTCCCCTGTCTTAACTGAGGATGTAAGTACCAGCTTCTCCTCACCTCACACTTCTTATGTCTACCCTGAAGCTAGAAGTGTAAGTGCAGCAAATGCAGAAATATCTGAACTTGTGTTAATGTAATTAGTTTGATATCAAGAAGAGCTAAGCCATTATTATTCAGGCTTTGATAATGGGAGAGTTACACCTGAATAAATTGCAAGAAGCTGAGGTAAACTTGTATGGAAGTACTTGCCGCCATGACCCCATTGACACCATTCCGTGCTATCAAGATGAGAATTAGGTCTTTATGAAGATGAGAAGTAGGCACTGAAAACCTACTGTCAACCAAAAATGAAACCTCTGCAGATACTTTCTGTGAATGGGTCAGATACTGATAAATATCAGCACTTATTCTGCTGGATTTCTAAGATGAGTATCAACATAATTAAGATTTGCACTAATTTCTCTGTATCTTTCTTTGAAAATCACTGCTACCTCTGCAAGACAGCTTGCATATTACTATGAAAAGAAGGTAAATAAAAGCAAAACAGCTTTGAAGCACTATAAACTGTTTATATATGCAAGAGACATACTATTCTGGAACATATGCTGTCACTAATTCCTTTTTCAGTATTAACATTTTCCTTCTGGTTTTCAGAGTGGGAATCAATTCTGTTGGAGCAAGCAGAAGAGTATATTGTCATCATGGTATCATCAAACTTGGGTCAAAGGTGTTAGGTTCCTAGGGTAAGTAACAAAATGGAAATACACAGTCATGAATTCTGTAAGTCTGCAGAGTCTCTCCAAAGGAAATAATGATACGCCCATCTTTGGAATATTACTTAGGCTGAAGAAACTATTAGAAAAACCAGCTGCAGGAAATCTTTCAGCAGTAGCAGAGTGTAGAGTACAGCTAAAAGTTTGAAATCACACAAGGAGTTAGGTGCTTAAACACTTTTTGAGTCAGCACTTATTTAAGGATAGAATTTCGCCTAACAATCATAATACCTTTGAGATGCCATTCCAGGTGATTTATTTTAGTGGATTTTCCATTTCCAACCCACAGATGACTCTTCTTATTCAGCTGGTAGGTTTTTTGATACCCACTCACAACAAAATTCTTACTGTTCTTTGCATTGAAGAAACACAGAACAACCAGGGACCCAACGTGCTAGGCAGTGTAAAAATACCAGGGTCAGCCAAAAAACATGTACTGAAAATGACAACATAGTCAATGTAAAAAAATACTCCTTACTGCATGTTGAATGACTGTATAACTCATGGAAAAGGGTAAATAGCATTTCTGGTTGTTGTGAGCTGAGTTGCCTTTTTGCATTAGCAGTTAGCGTCAGTTCTGTTAAAGCCACTTCTGAGATAACGTAGTTTCTGTCGGCAAGCGTTGAGTAGTAGTATTCCTCTGTATTGGTAAAAGCTGAAGGACTGACATTATGTGACTAAATACAGCATCCCACCATTAGCTCTTATGGAAGCGTGGCATGTCCTAATTATTAAAAGGAAACAGAACAGGTACTACCAGGTACGGGAAGTATAAATGCATAATGAAGTGCCAAGGGGACCTTCAGCACCTTTGTTTTTCAGCTGTACAAGATTTAAAGTGCCCTCAGAAGGGCACGCTAAGAAATAAAAGTCTTCCTGTTTTAATAGATGGGTTGTAAGTAAATTGTCAAAAGTATAAGAAGTTAGTTGTGGTGCTTACTCAGTGTGGTTATCATCGGTCCTCTGCCATTGATTCAGAGTTGGGTAAACCTGTAAAATACTTTTGTAAAAGTTACTGGGACAAAATCCTGATGTTTTGTTCAAGACTGTCTTGCCTGTGGCTGTTGGGTAGAAATGGAGCACTACATAGAGCAGCCTCAGATTGGCAACTGATGTTCACCTAGCGGGCAGAAAACATCTACATGGTCTAATAATAGATCCGTGCTAGAGAATTTAGGTTTTTTAAAACATTCAATTCAAAAGCTCTGTCATACATTCATGCCAGCAGAAGTCGATACACCAGTTTTATAGTTACTCTGCAAGAAAGCATGAAGTTTGTGCTCTGTTCCGTCTCACCGATTTCTCCAAAATAAACTACATATGAAAAAAATAAGCAAATAGGCCTTCCTTTGTTCCCTTGGAACGAGGTAGAGTTAAGGAACAGAAATGCAAGCTTCCCTCATGCTTCTTATGCCTGTAGATGTGGGAAATCATTCTCTGCTTAGGCTTACAGTTCTGTTTTGAAGCTTCAGCAATTTTGCAATTGATACAACTTTTAATTTAATTTTTTTTAAGAACTAGATGGGACTGTCTAGATTGAATTTTCATTCATCAGAAGCCAAGTATGATGCAAGCAGCTTTCAGAGACAGCCAAACCGAGCGTCATTTGAATTGGCTGTGCAGCCCCCTATCCATCCTGAGGTCAGTAATTCTCTGCCATAAACTAAAAGACAATATTCATATAATATTCAATATAATATTTGTTTCTCTAGTTAACCAAAGATTTGCATATCATGAAGGTGCAACAGTTGCACATCATTGAATACGAGCTGACCAACAGCTCCTGCCTCCGTTTCCTGTCACCATCATTTAAGGTAGTTTTAGCTCACATGGGCAAGAGTGTAAGTGTGCTAAGCATAGCAAGTGATGGATCATCTCTGTTACCGTCCATCGTGCTAAGAGACAGAAAAGTTCTCTCTTGAAGGTAAGTGTAACGTGTAACTACTAGCAGTGGAACGTCTGTGCACCAAACCATTTACATAGGTTTGGGATGAATCAGAAATAGCTGGAGAACATGCCATTTCATTCTCCCAAAAGGCTGCCTCCTCTGATAGGAACTTAAACCTGATAAAGGATGAGGAAAATGAAGCCAGGTCTATAACTAGCATTACTGTTAACCCTTCTGTTACCACTGGGTAAGAACAGACTTACATGGTTTAAAGTTCCCCGCCATGAGACAGCAAGAAAACAAAGAGCACGAAAGGTAGGGGAAGATAGTGCGAGACTTTCCAACATGTTTGAATTGATACTGCTGCAACATGATGTGTGTGACTGAATTGTTTCTATCACTGTCTACAAGCTGTTTAGAGACATTTAGACAAAATGAGGAATAAGGTGTGAAAGAGTAAGACTACAAACTAAAAATATTGCTACTTGTGTTAGTATCTCAGAATTGCAGAATCTTAAGTGCCCATAAATAATTGCTAACAAAGCCTCCGTGGTACTTCTGTTATGGATCTTCACTCATCACTAAATCATACCAGAGAAGGAAACAAGGTTTTTATTATGCGCAGCTGCATGATGAAAAGTTGGGGTGCTATAGCAGATTTATTCTCTTAAGCAAGCACAATTTAAATTATATTTCCAAAAGCAAATAGATTAATTCTGTAACACAAAGGGCATTGCACTCAGCACGTGGTAACTTTCTATTATTCTATTTCCTATAACTCGCTAGGAAAAAAAAGAAGTACTGGACTAAAAATTAGTTGTTGTCTAGAACTAGTAATGATGAATGAAACCAAGTTACATTCAATTTGGGCAGATAACATCCAATTATTATGTCTCTATGGATCTGCAGTACTTCAAAGAATTTAATATTTCTGTATTAAATAAAATTATAGGAAAAATGGGGGAAAAATATTTAAAAAGCATGAATGACAATTGAGACTTTGTGAAGAAGACTTTGTTATCAAATAGATAAGGGTTCCAGAGTCAAAAGACTATGGGCTAAAACCTCATTGCAAAGTGAAGACAATTAAAAGCTAAACATCAATACAAAAATTAGAAGTTATGAAATGGAAAAAAAAAAAAGAGAGGGAAAAATCCTACCCAAAGGGTATTAGGAACAAAAAGGATGCTAACAGTCCTTAACATTCATTATTGCATGAATAAAGTAATGACTGCAAAAAAGAAAAATTCAATACCAATTTCTGTCCTGCATCTGGAAGGGATCAGGGTGGCCCACGATAGCAGGTAGGGATTGATGAGGCAAATTACTCTATGGACAATGGGCTTAAACCACACACAAGCTGTACTTTTTTCAAATACAAGTTTGGGATTAAGAAAGGAAAAAAACTGCCCAAGTTTTAATTGACCTCTAGGCAATCTAGTGGTTCTTTTTTCTCTGTAAACTATGAATCGATTTCATAGCCCTTCTGGATATAAGCTCCTCCTGTACGGAAAACAGGATTCAGAGAAACCTGGAGATCACTTAGTTCCTCATTTTTCTCCAGGGCAGAATGTATGTATACATACCTACATCATTTCTGACACATTTGTCTGATCTGTTCCTAAAAATCTCCTCCAACGTTGGAAGTGGCATCCCTTTTTCAGGCAGTCCAGTCTACTGTCTATGTGTTTGCTTTCAGTACTGCTACTGTACTGTAGTGCCCTTTGCTCGGGCATTTCTGTGGCCGTGAACAAGAAAAACACTGAAATGAGTATGAAAATATATTCATCTTTTTACAGGCTTGACTCTTTAGATTGATTTTAGAAGAAATTCAAGAATTTGAGACTGTTGCATTCTGTGATATAAGGAGAGTTGCTACATCTCACTGTGTCTCCACTTCCTTGTAGTGAGTAAAATAAGGCCTACACAGAACTGGGCAGTAAGCCTTCTTCATTAATTTCTAAAATCTTTATGTGAAAAGCAATTGTGGCAATATTATATAGCTGTTACTGCTGTTAAGAAAAGTGACCCTGCATTGTACTGAGAGGGAAATCAAGACTTACTGCTGCTTTTGTACCTCCTCACATTCTTGGATTAACTGGGTTCTACAGTTGCAGATACATGACAGTAACAGGTACAGTTCTTCCAGAAGCACCTGCCCTATCGGAGGGCTGTCAGGTAGGATGGAGAAGGCAGCGTACAGGGAAGTCTTTCACCTCAGTCTCTGTCCTTGGTGCGTTCTTCACAGGTGAAGCTCTACACAGTGATGAAGCAGGGCAGGGAAACCAATGGTTTGCCACCCGGGCACTTTTTCTCAGCAGCACACTGAACCACAGCCAGCTGTCAGCTTGCTTTTTCCTTTTAATCCCATTAGCATCACACTGGAGCATAGAGTTAGCTCATAAAATGTATAAGCACTTGCATGTTATAATACATTTTAAGAGCAACTTCAACAACGAAAAAGAAATCTTACTGTAGAAAGCTCACATCTCAGCAGTTTTAAGTCTTATTTGTCCCAAACCTCTGGAGTCGTCTTGCTACTAGTTTCACAGGTCATAAAAGAAAATTATGTGAGATGCTGTATGTGAAAGGTAGATGATGAGTTCATTGGGGCCAATACTTAAATATGCTGGTCCCGGCAGAAGAATGAGTTACTGCCAAGGAATCCTGAGAAGACTGGCTCTGCAGCCACTGCAGGACCTTTCCATGTATTTTCACTGTGGGCAGCACACCCATGAAGTCAGTTTGACATGCACTTAAAGCCTGCCCTACCACTGACAGATACAATTGCTGCCTAGGACTATACAGTGGTTTTTACATGACAGAAGCATCATTTACATTGGAAATTAATTCTTTAGGATATGTGGTGGTAATATTAATTCAGGTACAATAATTGAAAGGCTTGGCTGATTAATTCTTTTATCAAGCATCTTCTATAAACACAATGAAAATATACTCCTTATGCTGTATTTAAGGAATAATTAAAAATAATTTATGCCTTTTAAAGTTTTAACTACCAAGTTTAAAGCATGCTAGATAGTAACAAACAAAAGTATCTGCCCAAGGACATTAACAGAGCAACATTATTTCCCATGTGTGTATTTATGTGTTGTTTTCATTACACTTGTAATTCAGGGGAGTTGGAATCATTCTACACAGAATCCCAAGTCCCCATGGCTGTAAAGTGACAGGAAGATAATGCACACATCTCAACCAAGCTGAAGGTGAGCTGTTGAAAACTGCGTTTTTTTCTTTAGAAAAAGAGGTCTGGCCATGGAGTCAGGAGTATGCATTTTCTTTTCACAGATGCAGTTTTTCTAAAAGTAGAAGTGAGATACTGACCATTTGGCAGCTGAACACAAGTTGAAAGCAGAAATAAAATGCTTATTTCAGATCCCACACTATATATTAAAGTTCTTTAACTGCTATGTGAGAGGATGTGGGTTTGCTTGGGTCTTAAATTTTATTTTTTTTTTTGAAAGGGGTCTTGTGTTCTCTAAACATGAAGTTGTAATTACAAATTAATGTTTGAGATTATGATATTTTCTACAGAAATAATTAAAGTGAGGACTAAGCTTATATCGTTTGCTTGTCTTGTTTTTTAAAGAACATATGCAATGTATTTAATTTTCCTGCCTTGTATTGAAAAAGAATTAAAAAATAATTAAAAAATTATAGCAAAAAAAATGAGTCCCAAATTAGATACCTCATGCTATCCCTCCAGAACGCTTAATGCTTAACTGCTGTAGTGTATCTAAGTTATACATGTTAGCCAAAGAAAATGAACACACACACACACACACGCCATCCAACTGAAAAAAAATATTTTTATTCGGTGTTAAGTAACTCCACAAGAAAACAAAATCAGTTACTCTGGTGTACGTGAAATCAGAACAATACAACCACTTGAAGCAAAAAGTAGAAACAAATTTCAGCCCAGGAATGGAAAACTGATACTTCAGTGCTATGGATATGCAATGCACTTCATACCACAGTGCGGTTCA
>NW_009611333.1:7084-8242 GCF_000690535.1 Cariama cristata
GGTTCAGCGTATGCCAACCTTTAATGCTTTTGTTGTTGTTGTGTGTGTTTCTATCCATACAGAAAAACTAAAAACCACACTTCAGCTCTCACTGAAAGCTTTAGAGCTTCAGCCATTAAACTATGAAAACAAGTAAAGACAATTTGTTATTGCCCAAGCTCAATATAAGATTTTATTTTCCCCAAAGGTGCTGGAATTATTACATGCCACAATGTAAGTATGAGCAACACCTTTGTTATTTTTGAGCCCTTTCTTACCAAAGAAGCAGCTCAAGCCAAAATTAACTGAGCTGAAGTTTGTGTTTGAAATATGTCCATTTGGTCATTTCTTGTTCTTGAATGAAATTCTATTCCGTTCTTCACTGTAGTGATTTGAAGAATTTGTGTGTAAAGTTTTTTTTACTTTCATGTTACAGTTAACTAGTTCTCAGTGCAGGTGCTAAACAACCTCTCACGGAAGCTCCAGAAGAAAGTAAAATATATAAAAATCTATCCAAAGTCTGCAAATAAATTAAGAAAAGAAACTGTAAAGTGTCAAAAGATTTGTTGTATGAATACAAACCCTAAAACATAGTCTAAAAGGAGGACCAAAAGAAAGTCCCTGGTATGGACAAACCAAGCCGATTTTAAGTAAGGATCTCAACAAAAGCGTTGCACAAAGAATGGCGTGGTTTTCCAACCACATGTTTAAATTCTTACATTATCAATTGAATAAAGGCAACAAAACCCAGTTACTCAAAAAACCTTTCTAGCACAGAACATATTTCAAAGGCGGTTCAGCTCACATTTCAAACAGCTATAGTTCTCATGAGGTTTATTGCCTGTCAAAATTAATGGTTAAGCTTTTCAAGTCAGTATTGGACTTTCTGCACTTCCTGATGTTATAGACATGCTGCTATTGTATAGACTAGTTAGTTGTTGTTGTTTTTTAAACTATGAGTTGGTAAAAACTTAGAATGTTTAGTTTTGCAAATATTGCTCCTCCTGGCTTATACATTTTGCATAATGTGTTAAAAGCACAAGGAGTTGATAGTCTTGTACAGATGCAACCTGACAATGTATTGACTTTCTAAGTTAACAAAAGAAAATTTAAAAGCAAGTCACATAAAGCAACAATCACTACTGCAATCACACATGTATGTTTTAAGTCATCACTTTC
>NW_009611333.1:8255-10084 GCF_000690535.1 Cariama cristata
CACACATAACTTGCCCCACACATTCTCTCAGAAACACAAAATGAACTACGAGATTTACTAAATTACAGCCACAACAGCAGCTAACTGCAGCAGCCACAGGATTTCTCTCAAGTGAAGCACTGACCCTTTGCGTTTAAAACACTGAACACTCTGAGCATTTTAGATAGTTTCAGTCATTCAGGCTCAAGTTCGGTACAGGATGCTTTTGCAGGTTACATGAATGCCATCATCTGCAACAAGACAACACTCTCATTACTCGTTACAAAAGTCACAACAATCCACACATCACCCCAGTGGTTTATTTTTGGTGTTACTTTTTAAACTTCTGCCCCACATTGGCAAGTTGCTAAAAAGGACAAAAAAAAAAAAAAAAAAAAAAAAAAAAGAAAAAAGGAAAAAAAAAACCCACATTGCCTCCATACCTACAAAAAAATCCTTGGCTTCTCCAGTTAGCAAAAATACAAACCATGGTATCCTTGGTGTTGGTTTGTGGGAGGGGGGAATCATAGGATAGAAAACACAGTTTCTGTAAGTCTCTAAAGCACAACCCTGTTGTTCCTACTTCAAAGTTATGAGATTTACTGAATGAAGACTGGACAAGTCATTCATGCTTTTCTCCTGCATTCAGAAAGGCACTGATAGATTACAGTGTTAAGTATTTATCTCCCAGTTCTTAACGAACAAAGCCTAATGTGCAGAAAGCTGAAGTATCTGAATAGCAGAAGTAGTTGTAGACACTGCGATGCTAAGAAGATAGTAATAGTGATAGGGCTACAGTTACGAATGAAAATAACTGCAATTAAGATGCAAAAAAGCAGTGGTACTACTAAGACAAGCACATGCACATCCATTCTTGATTTGACAACACAATCTAGTCTAGTTCAAATAGCCAAGAATTCAACAGTTTTTTTTTGAGGGGGGAAAAAAAAAATCTTCAATGGGACAGCTGTGTCCTCATCTATAAAATAAGCAAGAAGAGAAAGATAAATACACATCTGAATCCATTAACTGAAGAGGAAACCCAAGTTGTTGTTTTAGAGCTACAGACCCTCAAGAAGGATAGTTTTCCATCTCATGTTACTTTTAAATCATCTGTTCTACTCTGCAGTTTTTATAGTTGAGTTCGAGAAAAAAGCTCCTCCTCACATGGATCAGCCCATTCGCTTCCACCTTCTGAAGCTGTGTCTTCAGAGCTGGAGCTATCACTGGAGTAGATCTTCTTCCTGAAGCCATTTGGTTTTGCCTCAGCATTTATCTCGTCTGCACATCTTGCTTCATAAACAGAAGAAACCTAAGGATTCAACAACTGACAGTGTTGATGTGGAACAATAAAGCACATGTTTGCTTTTTTTCTGGGCTGAGAGGTCATATAGTTTTGTAGTTGTTCAAGAGAGATGTCACAATTACAGGGCAAGTCCTCCTCTTTCCTGACTTAGTCCACTATGTAGAAAGGATTGCAGAACAGCAGGAAAAAACAGGTGGGGCTTTTATAATTTTTTTCTATTCCTTAATTTTAGGATTTGCACAAAACAGCAAAAGAATCAAAAGTGAACTCAGTTAGAATGCATCATTATCACAGTTCATGTTAGAAAATTACTGTAAAAGTTATCTCCAAAGTTTGGTAGTAAGTATTAAATATCAAGAAAACACAGCACAGATCTGACTAAACTTCAAGCAACCCCAATATATTTTCAGCTGATCAGTAAAGCTACAGCAAGCATGTCACAGTGTAATTTTAAGTGCTATCATCACTATAAAGTTTAAAACTGTATCAGTAAGTGCCTATGTACATTAGATTTTTTTCCCACAGAAAAAAATCAAGGTTTTTT
>NW_009611333.1:10115-17174 GCF_000690535.1 Cariama cristata
TGCTTGTAAGCATGACAGAATTCAGCATATATTATGTTTATGCCTTTAGTTACTGGTCCTTTCTGCCTTCATAGTGCACATCAGCCCACCCTACCTACTGAAAGGAGAAGCTGAAGAAAAGATGACTCATGTTTGACAGACGTGGCAAGCAAAAGCCAAGTGTTCCCAACGGAAACCAAGTTTGCTTAAATACTACAGGTACAACTGTTTGTACAAAGGGTTGTACTCCCCAAAGTACAACGCTGTGAGGAATCTTCACAAGAATGCTCAAGACGCAGAGGAGATTAAAAAACAAAGTAAGGAAAGAAAAGCTTTTGAAGGTTTTTGTAGGAATTTCATTTGAGGCCAGACTGAAAACTGTGATGAAAGGAAAGATGTAGTAGCACACCCTTATAAAATATGCAAAAAAACCTCCTCCCCCAAACCAATGACAAACTTACCATATTAAAATCTAAAAGATGTTCATCATCATTGGATACTTCCTTTGCATCTGCAAATTCTCCTACACCATTCTCTCCCTTGGCATTTGTGTAACACTCTTACATTGTGTTTGTGGGGGTGTTTCAGAGGAAAAAGGAAGAAAAAACAGAATTGAGGAACACTGTTATTTACATTTAGCCAAAATGAAAGCATCTAGAGAAGTAATGTTGAAATTCACAATCTTGGCCATGTAAACTCTGTGCTTGTGGGGGATTTTATAGTCTGACATCCTTAAAGAGATAAACATAATACCTTAAGGAAGCTTCATCAAATCTTACCTGGAAAACCAAGTAATAAAAAAAAAGAAGCTACTTAGTTAATGAAAACATCTAAAATAGTAAGGTACAAAGAGCAAGAATTACTTTTTTATTATAAATGCTTCAGTACATTTCACAATCCTGATACTGTGGGGTGTTCCAGATCATTCCTGTTTCTATACCCATACAAAACATATTGCAACAGCAGCCTGATCCTGACTGAAGCTCCAAAAGAAAAAGTTGACATGAATGGCTGTGGTTTCTACTTACCAGAGTAAACTTCCATATAATATCAACATATATCATCTAGATATATATGGATCAGATGCATCAATATCCATATATAAAAAATACCCATACAGAAAACTGGATACAGCTAAAGATTTGTGAAAGAATAACATTAGCTCTGAGGATAAAGCTCTGGTTTTGTTAAACTTAGTCTAAAAGAAGAAAACCTGGGACTATTCTACTTTACAGAAATTCTGCCACTGTATCAAGCAGGTTCTGGACTTCATAGTATTTTATACTGTATATTCTGTCTTCCTCTGACCAAATAAGGTGGTGAAACACTTGGGTAGATATGCAGGTTCACCAGCAGATGTCAGCAAAAAGATGACACTCAAATTCAAGGATTACTCTCTGTAAAATATGTACTCAACAGTGCGAGTCACTACATTTGCTGTTAGACCGGTAATACTCCTGCAATTGTCACCATGAAAAAAAGCCCATAACTTTACAAAAGGACACTAAAAATCTTTCCTTTGTAAATACTGAGGTTTTTTTCTAATATGGGAGGTTCTGTGACCAGTCCAGGAGGCAAATCGAAGTCCTGTAGGCATCAATCTATTCTCTTTCACTGTGCAAACACATTTCTGTAGTTGGGAGTGAAGTAAGTTAAGATGTTCTTTGACAGTAACCCAAACTGTCCTAAACACCAAAATAAGGGCATTTAGGCACTGAGAACACAGTTTTAGTTGGTTGCACTTTAAGGTGCACTCCAAAAATAGTTCAGTAATAATTACTGGCTAATCTACTTCCAGATTATTAAAGAACCAGGTCTCTGATCAAAAGCTTCTTGCACTGAGCCTCTACCAACAGAAAGCACCAGACAGCCTGTCAATTAGGTATACAGAATGTTCTTATTTAGCTTCTTGCCTTCTCCCCAGAAAAAGTAAATTTGTGTGCAAAAAAAGCTGTCTGGATTCTTGCGTGTCCACTGAAAATCTGGGCTTGGGCCAGCTGTCAGATGCTAAGAATTCTTGGAAGGCAACAGAGAGTGCTGGAAGCACACCTGCTTCTGCTTGCGAGCAGCCTGCCTACCAAGACTGGACTTACTCTCTGTGCGGGACAGAAAAATTCCCAGATTGTCCCTGTGAAAGGAGTGGCCAAGAGGCAAATCCCTCTCCTTCCCAGCTTGAGAGAAATTCCACACATTCACTGAATAACTGGCATGTTATTTATGCGAAGCCATAAAAGGTAATTATCATGTTTTCACATTCTTACAAAATTAGCTACCTAATAAGTATTATTCAGGTTGAAACATATTAAAAAATGTAATGAAGTATTTTCAGAGTCAGAGACTAATATTCTATTTACTTAACTCCAGATTCTGGAATTAAGTAAATTTGCATAAATGTTAGGACTATTTTAAAAGCACTTTCATCTAAAAACTAGAAGCATGCTAGAGATCTATTACAAATGTAACTGAAGCATCCCAGTTCTCTCTCAGATAAGAGAACTTATTGTGGAAGTTCACTCTTTGTTTTTTTTTAAATACAGATAGTAGTTCCAATTCATCTGCAGCAATTCCAATCCGTAACAAAGAGTATTTCATTCTAACACAGGTGCAACAGCAAGCTAGTTCAAACAGGCATAGCTTCTTACCTTCACACTGTGATGCAGGAAAAAGGGGAGAATAGAGCGCCTTTTCCCACCAGCATTGCTTTTCCTGGCTGCCACTCATTCTCTGCAGATTAGTATTCAATATAGGAAAGTGTTTAGACAATAATTGCACTTTATTATGCCATTAATAATATACTTACATGTAAAGGAGGAAACTCTGGTATTACAACCAATTTGCTAGGTCTTATAGGTCACACTGTTCAATTTCTAATACCAATGGGAAACGACTGTCAAACTACAATAGAACATCCATTATCTGAACTCTTATAGCCAGTATGAACTCCATGCAGGGGCTCATACTTTGCCCATATAGTTGTACAAATCCAGAACAAAAAAGATGAATTCCAGCCCTATGCTTTATAATCTAAGTACAAAACAAGAGAGAACAGATAGATACCCAAGAGATGAAAATACAATGAAACAACATTAGTCAATATGACAAATAGTTCAGTGTAAAACAAAACAGAAAAGAAAGCAAACAAAAAGTGGCAAAATTTAATGTTTAAAGTCTGGAAGGGTGAATTAGCAGTACCATTACCATCAATGGGATAACAGAAAATTAAACTAGAGAATTAATGTGTCAACATGAGGAAAAACTGGTTATGAGGATGATTAATAATTTGTCTTTATGCTAAAAATAATCTCAATCTACTGATTAAAAATGCCTAAATACTCCCCCCCTGTATTTTAATGCTAATTTAAGTTTACCAGAGCCCTTTCCCTATGAAATTAATGGACATGGCTAAAATACCAAAGGCTTGTCACAACATACATGTCCCTAGTTTTACGACTGCATCTGGGATAACCCCATTAACTTTCAAAATATGATGCCATCTTGTAACATTCTCTATAGATATTAGATAAAATGATTCAAAAACAAACTATAGCGGAACTAGTTACTAAAAACATTAACAAATGAGCTTCAACACTGAGTTTCTATCTGGCTTCCTCCTCTGTAAACCTGAGAATATTTAAGCATGGAAAATTAACAAACCTCCTTTTGTTCCTCCTTAAGCTACAGCAGAACCACACACCTATAGAACTTAAATTTACAAATACTTATTACTTAATAAAGAGAAGTCCCTCTCAAACCAAATGAGCAACTCAAGAGTGCTGTATTCAGAAGCATGTGCCAGATTAAACTTGTTTTCTCATTAAGTTCTGCTATAATGAATACTGAACTTCTCCATGCTGGTTTCCTCTCATAACACCAAGGAACAGTCCTTTTGGAACCACCCTCCAAAAGCTCAAACCTCAACTCCAGAAAAGGGATTTCTTTGAAATTTAAAACACAGTTTAAAAAAAGAGAAAGGAAAGACAGGAAAAAAAAAAAAAGGAGAAAGCTCAAGGGTATTTGAAGCAGGACTTAATGAGAAATACATGCATTTACAAATAAATTCAAACATGGAAGCCTCACTCTGCTGCTGACTATAGATAGAAGCATCTAAACTCCACAGGCACTCCGCTTTATTAACTTCAAAGTTTCTGCCATTGCTGGTGTCACACTTGATAAGCTAGATAAACCACAGCAGGTTACAAGCAAAGCCAGCTTGAGTCTGGCAGCGTATAACAAGCTACAGCACTCTTGTTTCCCAGGCTGTCACCATCAGAGCCTACCTAGGTGCTTCAGGATGGCTTGGTGACAGCTGATGTTGGCTGCAGGCTGCCTCAGCTCCTGTGTCCTTCCATCACTGCCTCAACACCAGAACAGTCAGGGAAAGCCAGAGACACATCTCCTAGCTGAATGTAGAAGCAGCCCAGCAGGATTTCAGTTTGAGCTCAGACCTGGCCCTCTTGCCCCTACATCACCCCTCGTGTAATAACGTGTATTATTTCTAAACCTGCATTAAGGTCAGATGCGTAAAGCAAAAGGACGGATGAAGAAAGACCCACTATCCATACTAAAGCCACTTGGGAGTTTTGTTTGAGAGGGGATGGAGGGCAAAAACTGATGTCCATTGTATACATTCCCTGAAGAAAACAATTTTTTCCTACAGTTGCTTAAATGTTTACTATAATTGCACAGTCTGTCATTATGAAAATTTCTGTGAATCAAAGAAATACTCCCAAGTAGTAAATACAAAATACCAACTCCAGAATAGTAACATGACTCTACCTTCCTTTGTTAGCATTCTTTGCCTTTTAAAACGGCATTTTCAATGTATGCCGCCTCCTCCTCCTCCGTCACACACACTCACGCTTTCAGTGTTTCATGAAGTTATATTAATTTTTCCAGCTACCCATCTAAACACCTATTATTCTCAAAAGTACTGGCATTAGAAATTTCAAATGGAAGTCTTTCCTCTCTGAAACTATTCATATTTATTTGAGCTCTACTTAAGAATAAAGTAAAAGACAGTAAGGCAACACCAACTGCAAGGCTGTTTCACTCCCAGTCTTACTGCAGGTCTGAGAGTAGACTGATGGGTTTCCTTTCTTGTTTTACAGCTAGACATATGGTAACTGAGGCTTCTCTTAGAGCCTCTGGTTGAGGCGGTGTAAAATCACGTGAGGACTTCAGCATTCACAAGCACAAACACTAACGTAATGGGCTAGTCATGCAAGATTCTTCTGCCCTGAGTCCTGGCTGATTTAAACCACAATTGTCTATGAATTTTCAGTAGATCTGGGTTAGAACTGTGTGGTTACACACAGAAACTAAAACTCCAGTTCTGCTTCTGTCCCCGTTACCTGCCCCATACTTAGAGTTAAGCAACAGCAGAAAAAAAATTCTTTTAATGTTTGCTATTGTTTGTATAAGAGTTTGAAAAAGTAAAATAGTTTCAAAACTTTAAATAGCACTTATGCATCTTTCATTGGCATTTAGCTCACACTAGTTCCTTCCAACATCATTTTATGTCTGTTTTCTCAAATGAACCTCCCCAAGAACTTAGTGCAACAGCTGGGCTGTCCACTTAGGCCTTTCGTCCAAAATTTCCCATGAAACCTCTGGTATACAAAAGAACAATCATTCTTTGCAAACACCAGTATGAATACCTTCTAAAGCAATAAAAGCAAGTATTAGGTTTTTTCCAACTAAGAAAATCCAGTGCTGCTTCAAAGATCAAATTACAGTGAAACAACTCTGTAATCTAGCTGGAGTAAAGTAGCTAACACGAAGGAGAGATTTTGTGAGCTTAATGGATAATGGCCATTTTCAACAGTGTATTTAATCTCCAGCATCAAGACGGAAAAGCAATTCAGTGTTTTAAGGATACAACTGAATAAAAGGGAAAACAAGCAGAGAAGTGAACATGTTTCCTGCACCATGAATGCCATTTCCTACAGCTAATGAGGTTTTTCCCTCACCTCTTCCACTCACACACATATTTGAAATAAAGCAGCCAAGGAAGATTACTGTTGTACACAGTTTTATTGTATTGCTGCTTTCTTCACAAGACTGCTATGGACAGCAATACATAATTCATTAACTGATGAAGCTGTATTGCAGCAGAACATCATATTATATTGATCTGGAGAAAAGGACAAGCCACTTCGGTGAACACACTTCAGACTGGGGAGCTGGTATACCCAGGAAAGCGTTTTACTCTTTTGCTCATTTTGCTTGTGTAAAGTGTTCCACACTCACTACAGCAAGGGACACATCCAACACCACCGTTTTCAACTGTGACCGGTAGGCAGCCCAATAAACAGCACATTTGAGTGGTACTGTTGGGTTGCTGACAGCTGAAATTTAACTGTAGTTTCTGTAAGACAGGATATTAAGCCAACTTTTAAGAATATCTTTGACAGGGGCATTTAGGCAGGTGAGGAAACAATGGCCACCAAAGCTGGGAAAGACCAGGTCTAGAAGTGTAAAGGCAGAATTCAATGAAAAAGACCCAATCATATGATAAAATGATAAACCTGGTACTGTCACATCTGCAATACAAGATTTGATTACCCAAATGATAAATGTGCAGATGGAAAAGCCAAGGAACAAAAGGTAGGAGAAATCTGGAGCAGGCAGGAAGTTGAGGTTCCTTCCCCCTCTCCTTATGTATACAGATGTATTAAAAGGGAAGTTCATGTTGATAAATAGTAATAAAAAAAATACAAACCCCAAAATATTTATTTTGTGTTATATATATATAAATATTTATCCTCAGATAAGAGCTTGATTGCTCATACAAGTAGTTCATTAGGAATTTCCTTTGTTCTTTTTTCTTGGCAGAAAATAACAGTTTTATTTTGCAACCTCACATAAATTTCTTAGAGAGTATTTATGAATATGCAACACATTTTTTTCTCCACCAAGAACCAGCATAGGATGAGCTTAACAACTTAAATCTTATTTTATCAACAATCTGCATAGGGGGAAATATTAGTATGATTTTTTTTTTTTTTGCTGCTCTTTAACTAACAATTTTGTATGGGGTAGCGATCATTTTTGTTGATTTTCTTGCTTCCAACCCAAGTT
>NW_009611333.1:17205-31662 GCF_000690535.1 Cariama cristata
TTCCCTACAGTTACAGACAAAAGTCCACAGCAAGTTCATGTGACAGATTAGTCATCTGCTAGTTAGAAAAGTTATATTGGTCAGAACTTTATTCTTCAAGCAAAATTTATGCAAAGCATAATCTCAGAGCTGGGGTCTACAGTTTTAAGGACCATCTGCCTGAAGGCCTTGGAAAAAAGGGCACTTCCAGTATTTTATGAGAAGTTTCATTAAATTTTCCAGCTACCCATCTACATAGCTATTATTTGTTATCTAAATTGATATGCCCTTCAGGATAGACTATTTGGGCTTTAGACACTAATTTGAAAACACCAGCATTGACTATTTCTGCTCTTTCAGAATGCATGTTGACAAGGATTGAAGCATTGACAAGAGTTCTGCAGAATCTGAACAGAATAAGCACTAAAGCCTTGTTACAATCTGAATATTATCTGAAGGGTTACAACTGACAGTTTCATAACCAACCACAGAAAAAGTCATATTAATCTGCAAGTACAAGTTTCCTTGAACCTGCTCTGCAACCCCTTACTATCAGAAAGAGTACAAGAAACATATGAATAATTTAGAAGCCAAAGGAGCAATGAACCCACTGAGTCCCATTCCAAAAGATCAGACCCTAATTTTAGTTCATCAGCTACCCAGGGAAGATACATCTAGCCACAAAAGAACAAAGGGAGCAGAGCCCAGACTTTATATTCTTAAAACCTATTTGGCAGTCACCTAATTCTCAAATTTCACTGAAAATATGTATGCAAGGGACCCGGTGAGATGATCTACTCTACTCTTGCATAAAGCCAGAATCAACTACAACGCTATTCCTACGCTCTACATCTCTTCAGGACAAATTTTCCACTACTTCCCTAAAAATAATTTAGCCTTACAGTAAGCTCATTTTCTGATTAGCATTCCTTTTCTTCAATTTCCCTTGCTCTGATTTAAGGTCATCACATCGACTTCCATTGTGCTTACCCGAGCCTACAGAACACAGCTTTTTCCTTATGTCCTGTAACTATGAACATGGCTTCTGCAAAACTGCTGGGTTCTTCTTCAAGTTTCTCTTTTTCCGAAATAAAACAAGCCCTCTTCCTTCACTCAGTGTTTTCAAAAGTAGTGATATTGTGCTGCTCTCCTCAGGACATCTTTCTTCATACAAGGTAATGGGAGATGAGCCTGGTACTCCAGCAGAAGGCTTTCCAGCTCCAGCTACACAGGAGCAATTACTTCCCCTCTTACAGAAGGGCATTACTATTTATATACTTCAATGTTGCTGTCTTTTGCAGAGCGTTATTCCTGATTTATGCTCAGCTTATGATCTACTCAAAGGTGCTTTTCTGTTTCACATCATTTCCTCACTGTCACTCCTCACACTGTGTTTGAGAAGAGGATTATTATTTTCTTTGTAAGTTTGTATTTGTCCCTGCTGGATTGCATTTTATTTTTCAGACCATTTCTCCAATTTAACAACCTTTTGATTCTAATCCTCTCTTCCAGTGTAACTGCAGACTTTCCCAGTTTGGTATCACCAGCAATGTTCATAAACATGTATTTTACACCCCAGACCAGAAAAGTTAATCATCTCCCTTGTCCTCTAGTTAGCCACTGACTATTATTTTGAGAGTGCAATCTTTTTCCCAAACAAATACTTAGAAACTTTCTCAGTTTCTCGTGCATCCACGACATTTACAGTTTAAAACATTTCCTTAGGGAATTTCAGAGAGTCATTGGTAAGACTCCAAGTTTCATTTTCTTCTTTAAAAAGATGGAAATAGGTTTGCCTTTTATATATTTTGTATCTTCCTTGTGTCCTCAAACAAGTATTCTACCAGGCTTTTTTCAAATTAGTTGCTGCTCCTCATGATATTTAGCTGAATATTCCTGTGACTAGCTGAAACAGTGCAATTTATCTGTACTACTCCTTTGCTTGTCTTGTCACCAAAAATTCAAACAATGACAAAAAACCACACTAAACCATACCTTTTTTGACACTATCTTTTCATAGCTTTCCAAGCTTGTTAGCTGTCTCTCAGAAATATCCTTCAGTCATTTTTCTGTTTCTGATTTACTTCTAGGACTTCCAGGTGTACCAAATCTTTATTTTATTGGCTTACTTTAAACCTTGCTTTTTACCTCATGATTTTTATACTGTCATTGTGAACTCTAACTTTTTAAGGTCCCTCTCATACAAAATACTTTCACCCATCAAAATCTCAGCAAATGAAGGTCTTGTTAATTAGAAAGTTAGAGCTCAGAGTCTTTTTAGGTGTTTTCATCATCTGCCACAATCAGCACACATCAAGAACTATCTGGACCAATCCCTTCTCAGATAGCCCCAAAATTTCTCTTTTACAATGAAGTCCTTTGCTTTGTGGATGACTCTACATGCTCTTTAATGTTTTTCCCACTTGATTCTCCTGATTTTAAGGCACAAAGCATACCCCTCTGAACTTAGTTTCCCTCTTGTCACTATATAGGTTTATAGCAGGTTATCTCCTACACTATTGACTTCAGAACCAATGTATGTAAGGCACACCTCTTCCCTTCCTCTCTTGACAGACCTTCCTAAAGGAATTACACACTTACATCGCATTACTCCAGTCACGCAAAGTACCTCACCAAATCTAATAGGCCAATTAAGTCATAAGATCCACAAACACTTAAGGTTTTTGCCAGGAAAACTTCCTCATCCCCAAATGCATTGTCCTAGGCATGTTCAGACCTTAAAAGTTTGGCACCATTCCCAACAAAACCCACAAGTCTCTTTATCTATCTCAAGGACTCAATAGTATAAGCATTCTTAGGACACACCTACTAGATCAGAGCCCATATAAAATTTGTTGATAAGAGATTCAGCATTGTTATATTCGGACACCATTAACAGGACCAGATTGTGTACTTACCCATGACTCCACAGCTAAATGCTGAGAGCATTTACTTGGAAGAAAAAGGACTGTACTTCAGGCAGTATTTTTTGTTGGTGGTTTTTGTTGTTGTTGTTGTTTGGGGGGCAGGGGGAAGGTTGGGTTTTATTTGTTTGTTTGGCGTTTTTTTTGTGTTTGTGTTGTTTGGTTTTTTTTTTAAATCTTAATGCTAGGTATATAATTTTCATTCATTTTTGAAGAAGTTTTGCAGGAGCTATCAGCAAATTCCTGAAAAAAAATATGCTATAATTCTAAAAGAAGTACTCTAGTATAGAAAGTAAGAGGGAGGAAACTGAACCAGATTCTTCTACAGCCTTATAAATAGGAGGTATTCAAAGAAGTGTGCTTGCACAGGGTGTATGAAATTCAAGTTTATGTGATGCAAAATAGAATGTGTTACTATTACACTGTGGTCTACATTCGTATTTTCACATTCATTATTTATGCAAAAATATTGGCGGTACCTCAGAACACAACTCAAACTTTATGTTAGATAGCAGTGAATTAAACAATAACTGTAGTTTTTGTCATAAGTCAATAAAAGAAGCATAGAAGTTTCATTCAAAAAAAATTCTTTACAAATATGGATCTATACTAATCAGTCAATTCCATAGCCTCTGCTCAAGTTAAAACTCTTTTCCTCATGCATGTATGTGTAGGGTATCCAGGAAGAATGTCTCTCCTAAACTGTTCTAATTCTAGGTATTTTACATTTATTTTGTTTAATGCTCATGAAAATAAATAATACGACTCTTAAAAAGAAAAAAGTTCGCACACATAAGACATACTTGCATGACATTTGCACCCCTTCCTGCACGTGGTATAGTCATCAGCTTTACTGATTAAAGTTTACACCACAACCAACATATTAAAACTGTTTTAACGCTTTAAAAAAAGTCTTCTTTTACAGAAGATAGACTTAACTACAATAATAAATTTAGACAAACGTTCTCAAGCCAAAAAGCCAATTATCTTCAGATGCACACTAATGGCTCTTCAAAAAGCCCAGAGTGTGCATGCATCCTCTTGAGACATGCTTGAAACAGGAGGGCTACTTAACCCAGTCTTTCTGAGTTTAGGCTGTTATCAGGCTCCTCAAGCCCCCTAGGAAGAGCTGAACTGCAAACCAAATTGGAGTCTAGACTGCCGAGACAATTATTGGCCCTTTGTACTTCTCAGTGGCTTACAATTTTGAAGCTATGAAAATGCCTACAAAATCAGATGTCCTGAGCAAGGGTAGCAGTTAGTTTTCCTCTTGCTCTAAGGAACTTGAACAAAATAAAATACCAGAGCTTTTTGAGCACTATTCAGTACCAAGTTTTTTTCAAGCCTTATAGCTACCATAAACTATGGAATCACTGTAAATTATCTTATACTAGACACTTACTGCTTTCTTGAATACATAAGTGGCTGAAGCGAAGGTGAGAATAAACATCCTCACAGAGCACTATGCATCCAGAAAGGAGAACTGGAAAGGGCTGGAAGGAACTTTGGACTCTTGCTGTCACAAATACTGTATTACACCATTTGTTCATTCATTATGTTCTACTGCATGATAAAGTTAGATTCTGCTTACTCCTCGTAAAAGGTTATTCCAGAATCTGTTCTGACTTACAGTCTATTAATTTTTTTGGTGACTCTTTTTGCAAGGCCTGGCACAAACACAGAAACTTCCCAGAGTCCAGAAAAGATTTTTGGAGCCACTTCATCTCCAGTAATTTAATGGAGCAGCAGGAACCAAGATGTCTAGAGAAGGTCTGGAAGGGTCACTAATTTGATTCTTTTGTGCAAGCAGCAGACATCAAGTTATTGACACTGAGAAAAGACGCTGCAATAGTAATTAATTTAAAGGAGGGTAAGAGGAGAAACAAATGGCAAAGAAGGAAAATAAGGAACTCTGATTTTGTTCAACAAAAAGGTTAGCTTTAGTTTTAGCAAAAAAAGGTTAGCTTTCCCGTATACGAATTAGTGTTTCAAACTTCTAATTGAGAGGTATACAACTGCACAACACCAGCTGGGTGCAACTATTCAGCTGAAAATGAAAAAATTCCCTCCTAATGTAGATACTGCTACTGCTGAGTGTATGGAAGAGGAAGATGAAGAGGAAACGAAAATGTAAGATGCAATTTATAACTATCCAGACAGTATCTCTGGGCTGGCTGCACAACTAAATTATTTTGCTAGTCAAGTATTTCCTCTCAAGAGCAGAGGGAGCTCACAGCAAGAAAAACTTGGATATTTTTGGCTGGAAAGGATTTTTGCTCTTGATCATTACTTAACCTATGGCTACAATTACCTGAAAGAAAACTCTGAGCTTAACCTGTAGTTATAGTTAGGCCTCCTTGCAGTACGGTGGTAGCGATGGATATTTTGCATCCATGTTTTATTTCTTTTTCTGTCTATGCTGACAAGAGAACATTTTAATTTCCAGACCATTAAGCCTTTCTACAAACCTTTCTTTGCTGAAGTTTACATCCAAAAATTCAACTCCAAATTCTTCTACTTGGAAGTAACTATATTGAAAAGACTGATTTCAGAGCTTCCTCTTCAAAATTTTAAAATACATTTGAATCAAAGTCAGTAATATCTCATTACTCAAAACTTATGCACATTTTAACATATTATATGTAAATCAGATAAGATAAAAACCTACGGTAAACAAATTTTAAAGTTACATGAGTGTACACATGCATTTATTTCTAAAGGTATGCAAGATGACACTGTAATGCTTGAAGATGGTTAATTTTTCACAGAATCACAGAATGATTGAGGTTCGAAGGGAACTCTGGGGGTCATGAAGTCCAACTCCCCCTGCGCAAGCTGGGCCACCTAAAGCAGGCTGCCCAGGACCACATCCAGATGTCTTTTGAATACCTCCAAGGATGGAGACTGTGCCACTGCTCAGTCATCCTTAGAGTAAAAAAGTTTTTTCTTATGTTCAGATGGAACCTCCAGTGTTTCTACAAAACTATTTTCTAGAGAGCTATACAATTACAAACATTTAAGTTGAACTGTCACATGAGAAATTGCTGGTTATCAGCTGCCAGCTGCAAATCTCGTAATTCTATATATCCACATACCTCTTCAAGCTCTCCTGAAGAAACAGGATTATCCTTGTACGTAGGGAAATGGCACCCTGCTTTACAACTGCAAAACCTGCTAGTCTCCTCACGTGGCTCCACTATTCTGCAATTTACTTTAGAGCTCTCCATCACCCTCCCATCTAGAGATTCTTTCATGCTGCATTCTAAACAGGGATCTTGGTTTCCTACTGGCAACATCCCAGACGACTCTTCTTGGGAATCCAATGATGTTTGCGCACTCTTCTCCATTCCAGACTTTTTTAATCTGGGAAGGAATTTTCCAGATTCAAGCTCTGATTTTCCATAATAATGGCCTTCTTTTTCTGCATCTTCTTCCAGAGGTTTGAGATCTGCCTGTGGATCCTCAAATACATCTACTTGAGAAGGGACAGCAATACCTCCCTCATCTTTTTCTGACTCAAATTCTGACTCACTTCCACCACCTGGAGAAAGTTCAGATGCAGAAATTGGGCGAAAGTGAGTCCTTGGAGAAATTCGTATAGCCCTGTATTGCGTTCGATCAACACCACATATCCTGGGGTGTAAAACCTCACTGTCTGAATCAGAGCACAGAATTGACTTAGGTTTAAAACTAGGGCTGAAAGATGCAATTCCTTCTGGCTCAAACGAACACTCTACATGAAGAACTTGTGAAAATGGATTGTTCAGGTCAAAGGAAGAGAATGAGTATTCAAGCCCTGGTTCTTCAACTTGAAAGTTACCACAAGCTCCCAGTAAGTCTTCATGGAAGATAAAAGAAAAACCCTTATTTAATCCGTTATCTCCACTCTTTGATTGCTCATTCTGTTCAAATGATACAAACGGCCTCCACAATTGCCTATGACCAGGGGCAAAGCTATTACCTGGAGTCATAAAAACATCTGTACCAGCTATTGTCACTACATCAGAAGCTGCACATTGTAATAAGCTCCCTTTTGAGTGACTAGGTGGCACCACTGCCCATTCTCCATCACTGTTAAATGTTTTGAGCTCCCCATACACACCACCAAGTATAAATGAGTTTTCTTTATCCTGGTTAACATCCCAAGGTTTTGATGGTGTAGTATAGTCACCACCATCTACTTTTGATAAATCATTTGAGACAAAGGCTCTCTTCTCTAAATTCTCCTTTTGACCTTCCCAAAGATGATACTCTGATCTCTGCACTGCCTTGTTGGGCTCTTGGAGGGTTTCAACTTTTGCTTCTGTATCCAAACAGCAGCAATAGTTATTTACATCAGTTGAAAACAATTCATCTTCTATTCCTTCTATTTCTACCATCGCTGCAGAATTTCTGTCTGTCATATTTGTCCAAATATCTTTAATAACCCCTGAGCTGTAGCCATCTCCATGCGGACTGCTTTCACTACACCCTTGTGTAGTTTCATAGTCTTTACTTTCTGCTTTTTGTTCTAGCTGAATACCACAGACAGATTCTAGCTTAGATTTTTTTTTGAAAATCAAAGTGGGCATTTCTCCTAAAGTTCTAGCTTGTTGCTGGCAGGTTTCTTCTGGCAAAAAATCTAGAATTTCTTCATCTACATAACTTGAAGACACTCTAGGAACTACATAATTAATATCTTCTGCATTAAATTGCGTGGATTCTTCATATGGAATATTTAAAGTCTCATTGTCTGAACGTGTTTCTTCCGAGTGTGACCATGGACTACAGGTTCTTGTTGAAAGATTGGAACAGTGTTCATTTTCATCAAAGGCACTATTTTTGGTCCATATTAGCAATCTAGACTGTGTTTTCCCAAGAATATTAGCAGTGCTACTAGAATCTGCATTTTCATTTCCCAAGTTGAGTGTTTCAAAAGAAAATGGTAAAACAGAGTTACTGCATTGCACTTCAAACACTGAAAAACAAGAGTTTATACCAGACCCTTCATTAATATCTGAAAAGAGCTCTTGATTGCCAGCAAGCATGTGTGAATTAAGCATTGTGCTGTCTAAGATGGGGGAGAATCTGATCGGAGAATCTCCACCAAAACTTTCCCCATCTGCATCACCAGAACTAGAAGATGAACAGCACTCCCAAAATTGAGCTAAATTACTAAGGTCTTGCAAGAACCACCCTTCAGCACCAACAGAGCTGGTCGAATCTGTCCATATTGCACTTTCCCCTTGCAACTCCATTCCATCTAACACTATGCAACATTCTGCCTCAAAATCAGTTTTTTCTTTACTCTTTTGTCGAATCATATTTAAAATCCGACTCTCCCCTTGCATCATATCTGAGGCACCAGGATCCAACATGGATTGATCAATATCCACTTCATAGAAGTGTGTTAGTTCTGACAGATGAACATCATCTAAATATTTGTCGTCCTCTGGTTGAGAACATATTGAGGTCCCAGCGAGGTCAATATCCTCATTTAGAACTGCAGGCATTTCTACAAAGTGACCATCGATGAAAGTACCTGCTGCGAGGTATGTTTTATGAATATTATTGTTGCTAATACAAAGACCATGCACTGATTCAGACAACTCTTCTACAGCCTCTGATGTTACGCCACATATATCTTCTCTGTTGCGGTATGTAGTCTCCAGCTTGCTTTTTCTGCTAAGAGGAACAAAGTACTCTGTAATTGGCTCAGTATACCACAAGGGTTCTTCTTTATATTCCTTTTCATTTCTGCTGTCTAAATACAAATCTTTTCCATCGCTACCGCCAGCTTCTTTTCTTCCGATTTCTTTTAATGGCCTTTTACCTCTTTTGCACAGCTGTTTGATGGACCCGCTGCTACTGCTGCTACTGCTTCCGCTGTGGACTTTTCTATCAGCCTTTTCACCAGATTTCACTGAAAGCCTGCTTTGCCCATTACGCCCTTTTTTATTTCGAACCTCTCTTGTTTTGTGTCTTACTTTAATACATTTCACTGATGTCTTGTATTCACCTTGATTACCACTAGAACTTGAGCCAGCCTCACTGGATCCAGATGACCAGGATCGAGGACGCATCTTTCCCTCAGACTTATGTCGGACTTGCTTTTTGTACAAAACAGGCTTCTCTTCAACAGTGTTGTTACTAAATTTGTTTTCTTTCTCATTTTTACTTTTCTTCTGCTGGCTTCTTTCCTGTACAGTGGCAGATACTTTATTACTTCTGTCTTTAGTTACTTCACTTTCACTATTGCAGTCCTTTGGAGAAGATGTATCCGTGCTAGTTGGTGGAGCAGTGGATGAAGATGAGGAGCTAGAGTAAGAGCATACTTTGGATTTATTCCATACAGTCATAATTTCCTGCAGGCAAACTGGCTTTTCAGAAAGAGGAGGAAATGCTTCATAGTACCTGAAAGCAAAAAGGTAACACTCAGATCACAGAACTTCAGACAGGCATTAACATTAGAAAGTATTACTAAAAACACATCAAAACACTACCAATATAATAGCCAAAAACTCTAGTTTGTTCTACATATGCACATGCCATTCATTGCACTGTTTATTTGAATGGTTACAAATGGGAAATTAAGATAAGTTTTAAAAGCGCTTATATTAATATACGTTTAAAAATATACTGACAAGTAAAACAATCTCATTTTTAGGGAGTACTAAACTTCACTGTAGACAGAAATTGTGGATGCTTAAAACAGTGAAGACCTGACTCCAGACTTATTACATAATGTAGCAATTCACTACAGTCTTCTTAAACATGATTCATTTAGAGTAAAAATGAGGAAGTCCTAAATTTCAGTCAGTTCACTCCTGAATTTCAGTTTTTTTAAGTTCTCCTTTGTGAAATGAGACACTATCTGTTAAGTTCTATACAGTCTGATTGTCCAGTTATTAAGAAAAAGCAATTGCAAAAAAATATTAGCTCTTGAGTAGTTTAAGATGCTTAACAGCTTTGTGCAACAGGGACAAGATTAAAATATGGTTTTCTGCAATGTTTAAAGTAGTATGTATTTGACAGTAAAGAGCTTCATACTGAATTATATATATTTCAGTGAAAACCTATTAAAAAACATTCAGAAGTCAGGTAAGTTAAATGCACATTAGCACAATCGGTTCCCTGAAGAAGTATCATACATTTAGCAACTCTTCTACTAGACTGTTGCTACCAATGGCTACTATTAAGAGATACAGAAACTGTCATATCTCCAAAAGAAGTCACTGGTAAAACTCCTCAGTACTTCAGTAACACTGGACTTGGGTACTTGATAACTAGTGGACCACTTTGGTTATAAAGAGTTTAAAGGTTATAAAAGAGTTTGTTTCCCATTTCTGCAACAGAAGACAGAGTTCTGAACCCAGAAAACTGATTCTCTTCCTGCAAGTCTTACGTGTCAATTAATGCTGCTTTAAAGGCTTTTAATTTGACTAGTTGACTTGGTCTTAAAGAAACTAATACACAGTATGGTTTGAGTTCTGCGTATAGTCAAAAGAAAGCAGTTAGGACTTTGCCAGAAATTAAACTAGCCCATGGTACCAAATGCTCACTTTTAAATATATAAGATTAATAAAAGAAGATGGCAGGGAAAAAAATTATTTCTTAATATCCACAAAACTCCAGATTGCCAACTAAGTTAACTTCACTATGTTAAAATATGGGAATAAAAGGAGGAAACAGAAAAGCATCTCAGATAATAATAATAAAAAAAATGCATACATTTCTACTTGATCCTTTGCTGTGGGAGATAAATCAGTCTCAGGAGACAAAGAGCCTTCTAACTTTTTGTGAATCTTCTCCTCTGTTTTGGAAGAAAATTCCAAACGCTTAACAGAAAAATTCAAAAAGCCAGTGTATTTTATAACAGTATTTAACAAAAAGTACCAGGATGTACACCTGTAATACTAGTAAATATCCATAAACCACTGTAAAAATAACAGAACAATTTATAGGCTGGTTATTATCCATAAAGAAATTACAAGTTATCACCTAATATTCAAGTTTGCCACAGTTGTCTTGTTAACTCCTGCAAACTTCACCAAATATGACTGGCTAGCAGCTGCATGCAACCTCATGGTTAGCAATGCCCCCACTAGGAGACTTTCTATTGAATTTTTAGTTATTTCATACCCAAATCCTTATCTCCTTCTTGCATTGCTACATATAAAGCAAGATTTTTTTAAAAAAAATTAAGTATTTAACTAAACATTTTTATGAATGCTTGCATCTAACTTCTCATGTATTTCACTAAAAGGAAGTACCTCTGCAGTAGCTGCTGTGCTTTGAGTGGATGTAAAGGCATATTTCCTGTGTGAGAGGTGACTCTAAAGATTTCTAATTCTTTACATTAAAATCTATAAAATACCAAAAAAATGCTGTGAGATACACACTAATTTTATTTTTTTTTCCAAAATAAATGGTCAACATCACCTTGGCTCAGTGAGAAAGTGTCATGGCATAGCACTATGAAATACTAAGAGCTGACTAGTAATTACTCTTTAAAAACAGAAAAAGGGAATGGAAAAAACTAAAATCATGCTTTAAGCAGTAACTATCCCTTATTCATTGCTATTTATACTGCATGATAAGCATATTAATTTTACTATAAGTGTGAAAGGCTGCTGCTATGTGCCTGAACAAACATTTATGTGCAATGAACTTTCATTGGAGACAGCACAATTTTATATAGTCCCTGCCCTAAGCTGGACAACATAAAGTCCCCATAATCATTCCCCTAAAGCCCGGAAATTTTAAGACCACCTCTCTGTGATGGTTACTTGGATGCTTTTCACAGGAATAGCTAGTATCTAGCTATTTTGTGGCCAATCTAGTCTTTGCAAGTGTCAAGACACAAGAGGAACAGAATCAAGCCTACTTTATTTTGATTTCTTTTGGTGGGGAGGGGGGATGCTGAATATGCAATATTTACTAAAAAAGCTGGCATAGCTGGATGTGAACAGCTACAGCTTTTCATGAGGAAAATTCTATTTGTCCATGGCTATTTCTTAGGTAAACAAATCATACTAGTACAGAATTGCTGAAACTATTTGAATGAAATTATTCAAATGTATTTTAAAATTGCATGGCCTATATTAAAAGATACTGAATTAACAGCCTGCTCCCTGACACCCACCCCTCAGAATGTTATACAGTTGATAAATACAATATATGCCCTCAGAAGTTTAAAGATGTATTCCTCACCTTGCTTACTCTGAAGGTCTTTCAGTCTGGAGCAAAGCTCCTCCACTAGCGTTTCAATCCCAGAGCTCTGCAAAAAAAACATAACCAGGGGGCGGGGGTGGGGGGGGGAATAAAACATAACTTACTAAAAAGAATATTTATTTTCTATAAAGATATCAATATAGTAAACATATCTTAGCAGTCATGTTTTTTTCTTTTTGCATGGTGACTATGCATTCAAAAGCAACAAAAATTATTACTAGGTATAAATCCATTCCTATACATACCTTAACTAGAGGTCAAAGTGATTCCACAAAACAGGTAGATACATTCATACAGAGGTTTCAAACTACAAGTCACATTGTTGCATTATTGTATATCCAAGGTTTTGCAAACTCTGCACTGCCACATTTACTGTACTGTATCACTTAGGATTTAGCCAAGAGCCTCAGGATAAAAGTTCAAGAATCAACAGATCACTAAGATGCATTTTAAAAAGCTAAGCCTGACCCTTTTGGTTGCACAACTTATACCTGTGAAAAAGGGACAGTTAAAAGGATACAGAAAATCAGGAGTGAAGGTGAACAGGAGAACAGTATGAAGACATACACGTATAGGTGGCAAAGAGGGAGAGGAAACACTTCCACAGTATCTTTATGCAAAACTTATCCCATAGTTTTGCCTGTTTACAATGCCCAGTTTTTTTTCTTTTTAAACATTGTTTTGCTTGCTGAGGAGAGCAGAGGGAAAAATAAACACCTTATCTTCCCTATAAACCTCTATTTTCCTCCTTTATTCCTCCACATAAACCTTCCATACACTCAGACTTCCTTTTAAATCCCATTTCAGTGTTATTCTCACACACTTCTGCTTTTACTATCTGCCCAGACTTGCAAGCAGTTCTAAATAAAGCAACAGCATCAGAACAGCAAAATACTGAAAAAGAAACACACACACAAAAGGGTATAATATACTAACAACTGCCCCATAGGAGAAAATGCCATGCTATTCTAATGGAATAAAAGTTGAATTCCAGTCAGAGAAACACTAAATACCAACCTACAGCCTGAAATGACCATTCCTGTCAGAAGGAAAACTAGGTGAGGTGGGTACTGTGTAGATATTCTGCGTTCTTAGTATTTCCATGCTTGGGGATCATGCTTGGAGATTACACTTTGCATTTTCTATAACTGCAAACAGAAGGCTGGAATCACAGCTAAACACAGCAATCTGAAACAAGTGAGGAGGATGCAAGAAATCCCCTGCACATTACCATACAGCCTGGGAATGCTGAGGAGGGAGAAATGTGCAGCTTCTTGTGTCCCATGCAGTTTCCTCAATAACAACTCCAGCATCTTGTCCCCATCACACCTGAAGTTTCTTATACAAACCTCCTACAAAATTATCTCACCTTCTGAATTTGACATGATCTTGTGTGCATATAGTCATGGAATATGCACTTTCTCCAAAGGTAATGCAGATCAAATACCACGTTACAGAAATGCACAAAAAAGAGTTTTATTTGCTCTGTCACCATGGTGGTATCAAGATTTCATCTTTCCAAGGTCTAAGAGTTTCTCCTCTCTCCTGATTACTGGCTATAAATTGCTGAGAAATGTGAATATATGCTGCTAAAACACAATAAAATATTATGGAAAAGGGAATACTAATTTATACAGTGAAACCAGCTTGTTTAATTCTCTGTCAGAAACACACTTGAAAAATCATATACTGAAGCAATGACTTATATGCTAACTTCTAAATTTTAATTACTTGCAGTCAAGAGAGAAAGCGATTCTCTATTCCTAACTGCACTGCTGCACTGAAGTGCTAAATATAAACCTTTATGCCACATACTTAACTGAGGATGACTTAGCAGTATTAAACTTTAGAAGGTATCTTCTAGATCAGTGAATTTACCAACATAAATTAAATTGTTTACAAAGAATCAAGCAGCACAGTAACATGGACAAACCTATGTAGTTGTAATAATCGTCACTTTATGCCTATACCTCTCCTGACTTCCCACTCCTCCCCGCAAAAGGGCAACAGAGGAGGAGCTGGCCTTGGGTTTGCCTAGCTCTCCCAACTGTCTAACTGAACAGACACCTGTAGCAAATACTCAAAATGCAAGGAATACAGATTCACTTCCTTAATTATAACATCATGTCAAAAAAAAAAAACCCCAAACCAGCAACAATATGCTCACCATTACACCGAAGAAGTGAAAACTTTTGGAATCAGATGCTTCATTTCCTCCTGTACCATGAAATTAATACTTGAATCAGCTGACATGCTGCATGCTGTCCTGCATAGCACGCTCATGTAGCTAGCGCTAGCTTTAAAAAAAAAAAAAAAAAAAAAAAAGGGGGGGGGGGGCCAA
>NW_009611333.1:31693-32953 GCF_000690535.1 Cariama cristata
GCAGAATGCCAAGTCTCTAGAGACCACCTGCTCAACCTCTTACTGCAGTATATAAAAAAAGAGCTACAGACTTAATGTAACAAACGCCTCAGCAGTTATTTCATATATGACAGTGTTATTCTCTGAATATGAGATTCAGTTACTGTATTTTTTTCATTGTTTAAGTTGAATTCATTGTAGTTGCAGTAACCCCACTTTAAGTAAAATATTCCAGGCACTGGCTTGGTTCCATAGGACACAAGCAGTTAACAAAATTAGGTGATCTGCCTGAAGTGCTTCACTTATGTTCAAAGTTAAAGACAATCCCGAAATAGTATAAACACTGGAGTACCTTAAAAACTTTTTTCAACAGGGAAGTCTTAGTGCTCAATTATGATTGCTTTTGTAATTCCAACACAAAAGGCTTAAATCTGATGATTATCTGTAAGATTGTTTAAACTACTGACCCAGATTTCTAACACTCTCCTCTCGTTCAAACTACAAAGGGCAGCATGTCATTTTTTAAAATTTATATCTTTCATTTTGTGTAACAAAACTTCCTCCACACCAGACACATTTTATTCTGTTCTGTTTCCAACATATTTCTATTTCCTTCACCTGCTTTAACTTACACCCAGTTCCATCAAAAGTTGGTTTTTTTGTCTTTTCATCAGCTGACTGAAGCAAGGGAAGGATTACATAAAGGATAGGTGTTATGTTACTGGAATAGTAGTGACGCTGCTAACAGATAAATTCAGCTTCTGAACTCACCCAGCATGAACAAGAACAGTCAATCTTACTGCTGGAGTGCTGGCTACTCTGACAGCCAGTGTCCTCCTTACTGACCAACATGACTCTATTCAGAACCAAATTATGTAGTTCTGCATAATGAGGAATGTGAGCAATTAAAAAAGAACAAAGCTGACACACATTTATATATTTTTTTACATATATATATATATATGTAGAAATGTTTGGTTTTTTGATTTTGAGGTGTTCTTTTTTTCCAACACACATGCACATATATATGTAACATCAAATCTTAAATCAAAGATCTTGTTAACATGCTCTACTTTGAAATCTATAGATTTAGTTACTTCTGAAATACTTTTATAAATTTAAAATAACCAGTTTAACTGCAAACCATGGAAACAAAACTGGGTGTATTACGTACACCAAGTCTAAATCCACTAAAAACTGTTGCCTATGTTAACAGTGGGCACTGGCTTCTACGTTCTGAGAGTTTTTAGTAAGAAACTGTGAAATGTTAGCTCCTCTCAG
>NW_009611333.1:32990-42967 GCF_000690535.1 Cariama cristata
CTAGTAGGTTACTTCTGAATGTTGCAAACAAGCACTGCGCAGTCACCATCCAAGAGATTTAACAAGTTTTTCCTGAATTTGATCACAAATGTTCATGCACCACTATTATTTCATATAAGTTATTCTATGGAAATGAGGATAGCATTGGTCAGCAAAATTTTTCGTTTCTGCTGAGCTTTCACCCCTTCCTGTTGCCCAGTAATGACATCTAGTTATGGGTCTCATACTTTCATCCAAAAAATACCATGCAAATGTGTACTTTGTTCTACAGATCTGCACATATTCAATAGTCAAATATTCTGGACAAATAAAGGAAAATGAAGTTCTGACAGACAGCATTTAGAATGCACTTTCCACATCTGACATACCATAAATATATACATAGAAACTCAAAAATCTCATCAGATTATACAACTCAAACTTTTGGGGGTTTGGTTTGGTTTGGGGAGGTGTGTCCTTTTTTTCTGCTTCTAGCCTAACATAAGTTAATAGCTTTCTCCAGAAGCTTTGAACTGTGCAGTGTAAATATTACTAAATACGGCTCCTTATTTCAGGCCAGTAAGGTATGAGGAAAGTTCCTTGTTCCTTTTTAAGCTTTTTGAAAAGACAAAAGCATTATACTTCATTTTACTTTAACAGTTAAAATAATCACTCATTTGCTTAAGTTTGAGAGTTTTCTCGCTTACACTTTTAAAACAAATCCTCATTTCATTTTCCCAGACATACAGAATTGTTTAGTTTGAAAAGGACCTCTGGAGATCATCTAGTCCAAACCCCTGCTGAAGCAGGATCAGCTACAGCAGAATACAAGACACTCCTTTCACAGACTACAAGTTCAAACAATCTAGAAATTAAAGAAAATCAATATATTCATAGTTTCAACTCATTCTTTTAAAAGGTTATAGGACTCCCCAGACAGAGACGGTACTCTGACTGTAGTGTACCAGGACTGTTTTCTTGGCATGTAGCCTGTCACCAAGAGCAGGATTAGGTAGCTCTTTTATATGAATCCGCTGTTAAGCCACGTGAACTGAATGAGGCACAAAAAGTGATTCATTGCAACCACACATCTATTTCAATATTTTGTAGATGACGAGAGTTAGATAAAAGTCTAGGCTTCCATTTTCTAATATTCTGATACAGTAGAATTCAACTGGTTACAGGTACTCTCGAAAGAGGTGCTCAAGAGTTAGAAAGACTAAAAAAAGGACTAAAAAAAAGAAACCTCTAACCCTAAGATCACCACTATGTAAATAAATGAATAAATACATAAATCCACCAAAACAGCAGCCTTCCTGGGGTGTTCAACCCAAGCAGGAGTTCAAAGGAATAAAACAAGGTTCCAGTTTGCACTATGGGATTTTCCTCCAACATAATAAGGTAGATGACACTAAGAAACAATTACGAGTATTTGTACAACAACTTTTTGACCATTCAGTAGTGAGAACACAGTTAAATCTTTATCTTTTCAATTGAATACATAATGATTTACAACAAAGACATTGGACCAGTCAGAAAAAGCAAATTCTATTTTATTAACTTCTCTTTTGGGGCTCATGAATACTTGATCCAAGTAATCTTCAGTAGATGTGTGACCTTAGAATACTGATTTCCAAGCAAACTGACTTAATATCACAAAAATCCAAACAATCTCAAGCAATACAAGAGCAATAGCTCTCCAACAAGGAGATAAAAATACTTTATTGTAACTCTCTTAGTCTCGTCTTTTGTATTAAAACAGCGTTAGGAAAAGTAAATCACCTATCTAGGATCAGACTCAGATTTCAGAGCTGTAATTCACCACTTCACACTGCACATTCTAAGACAGAGAGATAATAGCACGTTATTTACTAATTCTAGATAAAAAAGGTCAATTACCAGCTCAAATTAATTTAAAATGAACACGCTATCCCTAAACATAGGTTACTAGAGCAGCTAATCTGACTTCTGTTATTTAAAACTTAATTCTTGTAGCTCCCTCCCATAGCGAGCTAAATTAAGATAAAAGTTATCCCCCCCGGAAAGGATAATTCATCTCCAGAAACTATTCTTGATTATTATTTTTTGCTTATAAACAAACATGCTGACTTCAAAGCCAGAAAAGACTTACTATCCTTGTAAGCAGTGCTGCTGTGAGATTTCACTTAATCACAGTACTTCAGGTTGTAGATGTTGAAATGTTCTTATCTATATTATCAACTAAATGGGAGAAATTTTAAAGTGTGTTCCCACCAATTAAGCAAAAGTTATTTTCTGCATCAAGTGAAATGCAGGAAGGACACCTGAAATTCCCTCAGTAGGTACTCTGCCATATTCATTGAAGTTTGCTTGTGCATAGGGTAAGAATTCATAATGGAGCCCAGTTCAAATTTTTGGTGAAAATGAGTGTTCTACATTAAGGAAAATTATAGTCTAATAACATTGTTCTGTTATGAAATGCAAGGCATTATTCAGGAGAGTTCTGCAACTGACTTCTCTCATCTTTTCATGGCCATGCTTCTGTATCTGAAAGATTGTGCCGCCTTCTCCCTCCAAGACATGCATATGCAAACCTTTGTTCTGCCCCAGACTTATCAGAGAAGCTGCTGGCAAGAGAATTGCCTTGCCTCATTTTGCTTCCATTATCACTGGGAGTACACACAAGGTGAAATAACTTCCAATCATACCGAACACCTAATTTCAGCCTCCAAGACAAAATTATCTATACTACAGGAGATACTTAAATACAAGAAATACAAGATAAGCATTAATTTACTTTTGCTGGCTTGATATAAACTGAGAAACAAATGGTCAAAAAAATGTTATGAAATAGCTTCTGTGTAGACTAAGCTCCCACAAAGAACTTCTCCAATTCGATATATACTTTTTCTATATCAAGAAAACTTGGAATAATTAAAACTTCTGTCAACTTCCATTAAAGTTACTACCATACTCAGGGTAGCAGCTTCAGTATCCTGACAAATCAGATATGTGGTACTATGAATATCTATTTAAATGCCAAAGTCATAAGGAAAAAAGAATTGATTTATTATAATAATTTTATTCTGTGATGGTTACCGTGACAAGACAAAATTCACTTCAATTTTCTATATGGTATCTAAAGTTATAAAACACAGGCTAATATAGTTTGCGAAATTCAGTACCAAATAGCTTGCTTAGTATATGAATGAAGAAAGAAGGGAAACTTTTGAAGCCAATGGATTTGATAATACAGAGCCAATACAAATTCTCTTAAACCAATACAAATTCAATTATCATAGAAAAACAATGACGGGTTGGAAATAATAAAACCCTATGGTGCCTTCTCACAGAAGAAGCTGAGGGACATCAGTCCTAGCTTGATTTTATTTTTCAAAACATGTATCTTGTCTAAAACTCTTCTTAGCTCCTGAAAAATTTTAAAATCCTTTCCTAAATAACTCTGTGCTTTCTAGAAACAGGTAGCATATCCCTTTCCAGAATGCCAACTGGATACAACCCAGAAGATAGATAATAGTCACTGTTTTTGTGAAGTGTTTTGGTATTTCCTGGAAAAAAATTCTGAACAATCATCCTCAGACACACAGAAATGCTTACTATTGAGCTAGTCAGGATATATGCTTCAAGAAGCATTACGGCTGTTTTGGAACCTTAACTTCATTTTCCTTTAATAAATTCAAGCTTTTCAACAGCAACTTCAGCATTTCATCTTTCTGATTTGTTAAGATGGCTTTTACACAACTTGCTTCATTCTTGTGCTGTCCTTTATCTTTACATTAAGAATGTTCATCCTAGCACTTCATTACCCTCCATACAGGGCTTTTTGACTAACTTTTTTCACTTATTTTTAAAAATAAGTCAAAACAATATTGGGCACTTTCTTTATACATCTCTTGTTCATGTCACTTCTAGTTATACAAAGATGCCCAAGTTAAATCCCTTAACAAACCATGTAATGTTTACTAGGCGATTCCCTGGTACCCCAGCGCAGTGGTGAGAGTTTATTCCCTCATTAATATTGGCTTACATCAGAGAAGCAGAGAACAGCAGAAATAAATCAGCAATTAAAATTAAAATTAATTTAAAATAATCTAGTTAATCTGGCATCCTGCATAAGAAGAAAAGAAAGCACTACAGGCTCCACATGTCCTTTTGCTTCAGTTCTTGCACATTACTATTGCAAAGTGCAAAACAGATTACGCAGTAGTGCCTTGGTCTAACTGGCACACAGATACCATAATCTTTGTAGACTATAGTAGTTGGCGAGGGTAACTCATCAATAAAAACATGCTCAGACGTGGAATCATAACCAATTGATTAATTTGGCCTGATTAGAAGCTTATTTCTTCAAATAAGGTTTATGTGCAGAACTGTAGTAACCGCATGGAAAGTTTGACAGTTCTGCACTTAAGAGTAAGAAAGATGACAAATGCTAAGAAATTTTCAACAGAATCTTATTTTAGACACATCTCAAATTTGTGCTGAAAGCAAGGTACATTTGAGAATAAGATTGTCATTTCAAATCTTTAACAATACTGTTCACTAGAGCCCACACTTGTTCCTCTAAGTGCTCCCATATGATAACACAGATATCAGAAGGGTCATATTCCCCCCTCATAATTCCAAGTAAGCAAAGCCAGTGCTCCAAATAACAGCATGCCCACACCTGACTACATTTCAAAGAAATTACTGTTATGATGTTTCACCAGTTATGTTTCAGTGGTACCTCCAAGCAGTAACTTCTTAGAACAGTGGGATGGAAGATACTGTTTGCTTTTGTCAAATATATTAGAGCAGTGCTCTTTCCAAATTCATTACAGAATCTATCAACCAAGACTAATTCTTACTTTGGCATGTTGTACACTGTTTCATGTGGCAGTTAGCAGATTTTGAGAGCCTGGTTAGTTCAGAAATGGACCACATTGACTGAACGTCATTAGGACATGTCTTGAGAGATCAACAGCATTAGACGCCAGCACAATGTGGAACAGGTTAGGTGAAGTGGCCACATATAAGTAGAGAAGGAAAGAGTCTGGGAGATCCGGTTTCATCAGTGAGGAAAGTAAGACACATATGAAGCAGTCCCCTTTGCTCATTCTTAAAATGTCCTCATGCAGTTCAGCAGAATAAAGATACACCGATTGCTTTAACGGAAACTCTAGCACCATCTTGGGGTGGGATTTCACATGTAATACAGCAAGTGTTCACTGAATGAACTATATTATATAGGAACTGCAATAACACAGCTCAAACCCTGCTTACTCTATCAAGTAATACAACTTTTAGCAGAAAACTAGTGAGTTAAAAAGTAATTAAGCTTGGATTTATGACCAATGGACAGGTAACATAAGTAATTTCAATATTATTACCAGGAAATGTGCCTACTGAAAAGTCTTACATATATCAGACTCAACAAGAAACCTCTAATTCCAATCTTGCTCAGACAGTATCCACGTTGCAAAAATACAAAGCAGGTGAATTTCTAAACTCTTATTCTTTTACTGAACTTCTGAGTCTCAAAGATACTGCTGTCTTGTTACTGACAAGTTTCGTTATTCAAATCCAAAATAATTTACCAACTTTCAGAATTCGGAGGCTTTAAAAAAAAGTCATCTCAGAAACTATACATGAACAAACTGATCCTTCTCAATTTTAGGTGTACCAGACAGGAATTAAAAAAACAACAACAAAACTAACAAAAAAAAAAGTTCTTTAATGATGACAGAAACAGCTGTTTTGACTTAAAATTCCAGGCAGTAAGTTCATGATAAAATTTCTTATTTTCCTCAAAGGACTTTTAAATAATTACTCCCCAGTCCTAAACAATTTGGTTGGTTTTTTTTAACCCAGCATTTCTTTAGAATGGATACTCCTACTTTGTCAGTTAATTGTGAACCAACATTTTAAAATTTCTTCTACAATTCAGCAGGATAAGAATTAAGATAAAATCTCTACTCAAGGTCAATATTAACAAGCTTTTTAAGATTTCAAGAATTCTTCAGCACATCTTTGAACTGCTATTTATACTCCATTCAAGTGTTTTGGAAAAAATAAACTTTACAACCACGGTAAGAATAGCAATTGATTGGTACATTAAAGTACTTGTCTTTAAAGTTCTTCTCAGCATCATTCTGTCTTCATTTTCTGACAAGTTGCCACATACTTACATTTTCTCTGCTTCTGACTGCATCGAGAGCATCTGCAGCCAAAGATTCATACACACAATCTGAGATACCAAAATGTTTGTCACACAAAAAATACTGTCCTCAGAATATACATACATTAACAATTTGCATTCTTACACATATGAGATAGTATCTGTCAAAATCGGGCCTCCTCTCACAAATGCACTTAATCCACAATATGTTTTGCCACTGCAAGTCACAGTGATGCAGAGCAGTCAGAAGACTGCAGCTTCTCTGACTTGTCATACTCCATAACTTAGGAAATGTTTTAGAAATAAACACCAAACTGTAGGCTTTTTGAAGTCAAATGTTTGTTTTCTGCACCATAAAATTATAACTAGAATCTTAAGATTTCTGTCTCAAGACGAATGTTTTACAGCATTAGTCTTTTTAATGAGACAAAATACTGAATTCAAACAAAACTAAGCTACCAAATAAAATACTCCCTAAGAATGAATACTATGTAAATGAAAATCCACAAGAGACAAGATATCAAATTATTTATTTCAACCATTAAATGAAAGACTGACAAAACAGTGTTCACTGTTATCAAGCCAATTTTCATCTAATCTATTTTATGACTTCCTCTCCCGTCAAGCATCTTTTTGAAGTAATCACCAAATTTTAGGACCTTTGATTACTGGTAGGGGGGAAGAGACAGACCGTCTGCAATTTCTCAATACATTACTTGTTTAAGTAATTAAATATAAACATCAAAATTATGATACCTGGATCTCTGTCATTTTCTATGAGAGTTAGAAAAGTTATTATTAACTCTAAATACCTTTTCATCCTCCGCACATTCTCCCCCTAAAATAGATCAGGCTGCAGAATCCTAAAGTCTTCATTTAATTGTCTCCCTATTTGTTTTTTGGGTTTTTTTTGTTTATGTGTGTATACATACTCTCTTTACAGACACCCAGAGGGTAAACATTCTAACTATTTCACTTAAACACAATTTTACTTAAATATACTTAAGTTTAAATACACTAAGACTTCTTTTGAGTACTCTCAATAATGGAGCTACCTCAACCTTGCCTGCTTTGCTCCAATGCTAAGGTTGAAAGAAGAGGTTAGGCTGGAAGAGCAAGTGTTCCATATCCATGTAAGGATATTGGTATTTCCGGATCCACCTACTTTGAAAAAAGGATTACAGGATAGCAAAGCTATAAGCAAGCTCCAGCACTGCCCACATGGACTACTGCCAGACCCCTTGGAAGAAGAAAGAACTGTGAGAACAAAGCTGTTAATTGACATATTTATAAAGATCCTACTGAACACATCTACCCTATTTGACAAAAAAAAAAAAGTCTCTACCGGTAAACGTTTTCAGATAATTCAGAAAGCAATTTTAAAAAATTGAAGTGGCATTGGAAAGAAAGTTAGTTATCTGTATCTCAACAGTTTTTATAAATGCTCCTCACTCATATACCACTAATCATCAAATTTCACTACAATTAACAGGGTACTTTTTATCTTCTTGTACATATGAAACCATGAACTTTGCATTGAGCAGCCTGAATGCCTCAGCAGAAATAGTATTTTAGCATTTTGTTTCACAGTCCAAGAACTACTGATTATTCCCATCAGAGTAGCACACAAACATAAGTACAGAAACCAGGCAACATAGGAAATGTATTTGAAAAGTAGCAAGAAAAGATACCTTACAAGTTACTTGAAAATGTCACTAGTATCAAAGCAGGATCACCCTTCCCCCCAACTCCAGGGTAAAAAAAAAAAAAAAAATTAAAAAAAAAAATCTGTATTTCTCTCTTACGCAATACATGTGTTAAACTACCTAGAGAACAGCTTTAAGTAACAACTTTTTTTTAAAAAAAGGTTTAAAGGTTCCACCCTGTGTTTGAAAATACATTTAAAAAATTATGGCCTACAATTTCGTTAAAGACAACAAATGTACAAGCTTAATTGTCTGAGCATGCAACAGAAGTCAAAATAGCCCTGAAATAACACAAGTCTACAGGTTGTAGATTATAGGTTAACGTTGAACAATAAAAATCTGACAAGGTGGCAGGAGTCAAATGAGGAAGTTACTTGTTCAACCTTTCAGATCACACATTTTTTTATTCTTTCCAAACTCTAGGGTTTCTTCCCTTCTTCTTCTGTTTTAGATTATACGAACTTTCAAGTGGAGGCAGACACGGGATTATTAAGTTTACCTCCTCCTTCTTTCTTTTCAACTAGATTTCTTGATATATTATAAATTTAGCTCTAAGTGATGCTTCTTGATTTTCAGCTATGTGAAGATGAGTCCAGAGAGTAATTTCTAAAGCTAAAAATCAATCACCAGTATTCCTGTGGTCTACATATGAGACTGCTACTTCTTGTTCTTCACAAACTGAGTATACAAAGATAGTCATACCCTCAAGAAAGATATTACTTATTGCAATTATTTCTTCATATTTACTTCATATTTAAATTAACTTTTATGAGAGTCAGAGTGCTGACCTCAATATTGCGTAACTAGGAGAGCAGAGCAAATTAGCAACAAAATTATATTTTGCATCACTTTGTTAGGATAATAAGTAATGGGAAAATAAGAGTTCCGAAATCTCCCTATTAGTCAACTAACACTTTAACTGAACAAACGCTGAAGTAGCTTCACAAACAGTAAGGCAGTATATGATGGCAATGCTGCTGAAGGTGGTGGTGGTGGGAATAACCACACAAATCAACCCCACTTCCTTTACTATTCTTGGCCACATACCTTCCTCACTCTTGCTGGGACAAGTGTCTGTGCTACAAATCTGACCAGGAAACCTCTCTGGGTTAACATTTCCTCCACCCCAACCAGGTTAATCTCAGGAAACTGATTCACTTTCCTAATCCAGTTCTCCACGCAAACACATAAATGCTTGCACAAGCACAAACTGTGACTAGGAAGCTGTATGGAGCAATAACACAACCAGGCTGCATAGGTGGGGTAGAGTTTCTTCTTACAGGAGGGACAGATCAGAGTGTTTGTAGTTCTGTAAACTACAAGATAGACTTTCTCATTTCTGCTGCCTGAAAAATCTCCCTGGAGAGCTTTCATCGACCTGTGCTACAGATTATTTTTAATTTTTAAACATTTCCTTTGACAGTCTCTCGCTTTCTCCACTTTTCCATTGAGCTACATGGTATCTGCTGCCTCTGGTATCTTCCTTCAACCTTTTGCCCTCACTTCTTCTCACCTTCTCCAGTCAGCACACTTCAACTCCACTTCCACTCAATGATGTAATCTGGAAAGTGAACATTTGCTACTATACATTGCATTTTATTTAGCAATTCTGGATTGCACAAAGCAAGATGGCTTTCTGCCCAAATATTCCATTCCTTGCTGCTCACACACAACACAAAGTAAATTTAGATTTTAAGAAATATCATTATGCAAAGCTTTGTGGTAATTTCAACACAAACTGGTGCATTGCAACTGTCCCTGACAAGAACAGGTGAGGGCTTGCAGAGGGAAAGCATGACACTACATAGTACAGAATCTTTTGTGAAATCCTGCTGCCATACATAGATTTCATAATTTCCTAAAGAAAAATAAAGAACTCTCAGAGAACTCTTGGCGAACTTGCATTTTAAGAAGCCACAAATTAAAAGATAAGCATCTCAAAATTAAAAGAAAACCATCACAAAATTAAAAGATAAGCATCACAAGCTAAATATATCTAACACAAAAAAGTGCATAAAGCCATAAGAATCTATTAAATAGTCCAAACTTACTTCATCAGAAGCAGATCGAAGACACTGGACAGCAGCCTGTTTTTTCATTTCCTCTAGTGTTAGATCAGAGCACTTTTTCTTACT
>NW_009611333.1:42998-45183 GCF_000690535.1 Cariama cristata
CCCATTTCTTGTAAGCTCCCTTTTCCCAGCCCAGGAAGATGTCATTCTCCTAAAATAAAAATAAAGAAATTACATTATTTAAAACACATTAACATCTCAGTACTACAGCAGAACAGGACTACAAATAACATACTGTTCAAAATAAAAACAACCTCACATTATCTACTAAAAACCACTTTTTGCCAAATTAAAGATTCGTTTGATTACAGAAACTTGCTCTTACTACTCAGAAAAGCACATATATTTTTCACAGGACATGGAAGCTACTCACACTTCACTGCAGTATTTTCCAATTGCAAAGCATATCCATAAAGATCATTTTATGGCCAACTTATGGTTGAATGTGTTACTGTAATTTATACAACGTATGTTAGAGAGATAATACGAAAATAATCTTTAACGTCTTTTAATGTACACTGGTCTAAATTATCTTCTTCAGAGAGACTCAAAAACACCTAATGCATTTCAACATACATGTTTCAACCTTTTCAATATATCTGTTACGGCTTCTAATGAAATTCAGGTTAAGGCTTACCCTCATTTAAAACAACTCCCAATTCCCCATGGCTTCAAAATGAAGTAAAAGCAAGTTGTCAGCGAAACTAGCTGTCTCTGTGCAATCAAAGAGTAAGATGGGAATAAATGGGGGTGGAGAGGGACCAATCACCTTCAGAAGCAGCCATTGAAATGGCTGCCATTTGTGATTTTACGTGACTGACATCTTCAGGAAAGAATAGAGCAATTTGTTGAATTTATTTCTTAGCCTTATTTGATCACCAAAACTGGAGAAATGGAATGAGTTCTGAAAGAATAAAAAGCTACCAGTCACTCTGTTTTTCCTTATACTTGTGCAAGATGCCAGTGATTCATTTAAAATAAGAAATTTGAACAGTCTACTGTTCTGTTATTAGAAGGACTAACAGAAAGAAACAGTAGGAAAAAATATGAAAACCAAAATTATCAGAAAGTAGGTTCAAGAGACTGCACATCTACACTCCATTTTTTTAAAATAGGTTTCTAAGTCTTTTCCAAAATTGTAGTTTATATATTTCTTGATACACAGCGAGACTGTAGAGCATTCTAACTCTTCCCAAAATTCATGTGAAAGCATACAAACTGATGAGACCCACCTACCCTCCACCAGATTCCAAAGCCTGTCCTGCTCATCTACACGGGCACAATTACAAATGAAAAAATACATACCCATTTGCAATACATTGCTCAAAATGAAAATCCAGGCACACCCGCAAATGTGCAGAGTTAACTTCATTTATTCTGCTTTTAGGTGGAAAGTTGATTAAGGCAACATCTACACTAGGAAAATGCTACCAAAACACTGTATATTCAGGTAATTTGTTTTATCTATGCCAATAAAGCTTTGCTTCGTACTGGTACACTAAAGCTAACCTCTGCAAGAGTAACTTTACTAGCCATATGTGCTAGCAGTCTGTCAGCACAGCAGTAAGAACCTTCATGCTTACAGAAATTTAAAGCATTTCATTCAGTTCTCCACACGCATAATTTGAAAGATGTCTGACACTTGTCTACAAACTTTGACACTCTTCAGTTTTTAAAAATGTAATCCTTGCAACAAATACCCAATTTTTTTAAATGGGGGAAGGAAGGCTAAATGGAATTCTCTCTGAGGCCCCCACCACAGAGCTGCATGTATCACAGTCTCATCCCTCCTTCCAGAGTAAACACTCTGTTTGTGCACTCTGGGAACAACATGGCTCATCTTGAAGGATGCAGCAATTGGGGACAGAGCTCCAGTAGAATCCTCTCCTCCTTTCTACCTCTTTAAACAATACACGGAAAAATTGTTTCTGAGCATACGTTTTTCAGTCACACCTGGCTGTCAGTGCTTCACACCATCACTTTAAGTTTCATAGGAAAAAAACTGTTGAAAACTTGAGATTTTTTTTCCCAGATAAACTTGCTAATTTTTTAGCCTCAGATTTTACAAGATTAGCAAACACCATGGATTACAGCTATTCCAAATAAAATTTTGAAGTTTAAAATCCTCATGTAAACTACAATATTTATCAGCACTATATATGTATGTGATATAGCCTAAATTTATTCAGGACCTTGCACTTTCTGCACATAAATCAAACACCACACCCATAAAACACTATAGAACAGTGAAGAAAAAAATCCTTACACGTAGTTCTTGTGTTATAAT